>NC_045983.1:2072943-2372943 GCF_010909765.2 Amblyraja radiata | reverse complement strand
TGACCCAATATATATATATATGTGTGTGTGTTTTTTTAATTTAAATTTTGGGACAAATATTGCAAGTTAGGCCAAAATGTGATTGTGAGGAAGCAGAGTATTTTACTTTTGTGCAATGGAGAATTATTACATATCTCCGCGGGGTTCTCTTGACACGGGCTGGGTATCTTTGTAGGTAGGAACTGCAAATGCTGGTTTACACCGAAGATAGACACAAAATGCTGGAGTAACTCAGCGGGACAGGCAGCATCTATGGAGAGAAGGAATGGGTGGCGTTTCGGGTCGAGTCGCTTCTTCAGACTGAGAGTCAGGGGAGAGGGAGATTAAAGATGTGGAAGGGTAATGTGTGAAAACGACAAATCAAAGCAGACGCCGATCAAGGAAATGTAGAATGGTTCATTGTTGGCTGAAGGGAAGGTGACAACGAGGGATACAAACAGTTAAATGTAACCAAGATGACAGTCGGAGAACTAGGATTGGAGAGAGAGAGATGGAAATCAAGGGTTACCTAAAGTTAGAGAAATCAAGATTCATACCGAAATTAGATACAAAATGCTGGGGTAACTCAACGGGGCAGGCAGCATCTCTGGAGAGAATGAATGGGAGATATTCCGGGTCGAGACCCTTGTTTAGACTGAGACTATTCATACCGCTGGGTTGTAAGCTGCCCTAGAGAAATATGAAGTGTTGTTCCTCCAGTTTGCGTTGGCCCAGGACAGAAAGGTCAATGTGGGAATGGGAGTTAAGTGTTTGGCAACGCTCCCTTGACTCGGTCTGAAAAAGGGTCTCGACCCAAAACTTGTCTCCAGTGGAACAGCGGTAGAATTGCTGCCTTCCAGCGCCAGAGACACGGGTTCGATCCTGCCTACGGGTGCACAAAATTGCTGGAGGAACTCAGCGGGTGCAGCAGCATCTATGGAGCGAAGGAAATAGGCGACGTTTCGGGCCGAAACCCTTCTTCAGTCTGAAGAAGGGTTTCGGCCCGAAACGTCGCCTATTTCCTTCGCTCCATAGATGCTGCTGCACCCGCTGAGTTCCTCCAGCAATTTTGTGTCAAGGTCTGCCTACGGGTGCTGTCTGTACGGAGTTTGTACGTTCTCCCCGTGACCGCGTGGTTTTTCACCGGTTTCCTCCTACACTGCAAAGACGTACATATTTCCAGGCTAATTGGCTTGGTATGAATGTAAAATTGTGCCTAGTGTGTGTGCGTGTAGGGTAGTGTTAGTGTGTGGGGATCGCTGGTCGTTGTGGACTCGGAGGGCCGAAGGTCCTGTTTCCGCTGTGTTTCTCCGGACTAAACTAAGATGCTGTTGTCTATGTGTGTGTGTGCTGCCGGTGGCTGGGAGCAGTGTTTGTGTAGGAAGGAACTGCAGGTGCTGGTTTAAACCGAAGATGCTGGAGTAATTCAGCGGGACAAGGCAGCATCTCTGGAGAGGAGGAATGGGTGGTGCCTGTGGAAGGAATGTCGACCATTCTTTGTGTCTAGACATGCTGCCTGGCCTGCTGACTTACTCCAGCATTTTGTGTGTGTCTGTGTTGAGTGTTGTGTTGTGCAGTCCGAGCCGTGGCGGCCTGGCTCCGCTCCGGGTTTTGCAGCTCGCCCCTCCCTCCCTCTCTCTCTCCCCCTCCCTCCCTGCTGATGAACTCCACTCCGGGCTCGCTCTATTGCCTCAATATGTCTCAAGATGGCCGCCAATGTGGGATCGATGTTTCAATATTGGAAGAAATTTGATTTACAACTGCTTCAGGTCAGCGGCTCGGCGGGGCGCTGGTGCGGGCGGCGGGGGGTGCGGGGCGGCCCGGGGCTCGGCTCGGCCCGGCTAGTGGAGCCCCAGGCCCGCGGGAGCGCCCGCAATCCGGCCTTTTGCCATTGATCAGGAATTGATCCCTCGGCTGCTTTTGTGTTCAATCATCGATCAGCCGCCAGCAGGCAAGATGGCGCCGGGGAGGGAGCGGGTTGGCGGGCCAGGCCCAGGGACAGGCACAGGCCGGGGACAGACAGGGACAACAACCGCCGCACTCACTTTCCCTCACAACTTTGCGAGCGTGGCTCAGCTGCCGACTCGGCATCGGTGGCGGCGGCAGCGGCGGCGGCCGAGGAAAGTTTGAGCGGCGCGCCGGCAGCGTGGCTTCCCTCCCTCCCTCCTCTCCTCGCTCTCCCGCCCGCAAACTCGTGAGCGGCTTCGATTTGGAGCCGCGCCGGCGGAGGAGGCCTGCAGGCCGGCCCGGACTGCCCCTACCCCACCCCCCGAGCCCCGGGCCGGCCGCTGGACTGGGTTAGGCCGCGCTTGGCGGTGGGCTGGCCGGGGGAGACACACACACACAGGGCCGACCCGGGCCGGAGTGCGCACCAAGTTGGGAAGTTTACTGCCGTGTAGACGGCCCGACCCCGACCCACTCGCAGCCTCTCCCCGCTGGGCTCCGGGCTCGTTAAAAGTGTAGAGCTGGGCGGAGTTGGATGTGGTGAGCGGGAGACTCGAGCCGGCTTCCGCTTCGTACTTTGTATTGCAGCTTGTGGCTTGGTTTAAACTTAAGCTGTGTGCGCCGGCCGGGAGAGTAAGCTAATGGGGGGGATGCGCGCTGACGGCGATATCGTGCACTGAAGAGTTGTTCCAGTGGAGGAGGTCGGGTGTATTCGTGGTGATCAGCCTGAGTATTCAGGCAACCAAACACACACAATGTTGTAAACGTCCAGCAGGTCGGGGCAGTGGTTCATTGTACTAGTGGGAACCCGGGCATACTGATGAAGGTCTGAAACAGTGGGGAATCTGGTATTTTAATGGGGATTTGAAGCATCATTCGGATGCATTAGAAGGAATCGTGAACGGCAGGTACAATAATAGGAATTAAGTACATTAAAGTCAAATGTAGAAATTGGGTTCTGTGCTCTACTGGAGACCAAGCACAGCAATGCAATGCAATAATGGCGATCTCAGGCTTAATGTAATGCAATAATAGGGTTATTGGACGGTGGTCCATTGATCAGTATCTAGGGCACCAACTGTGAGCTGTAACGGAGTATACTCTGGATCTGGCAAAGTAAAATATGCAGTGTTTCTGATGTATTAATGGGGTGTGGTAATGCGATTAGCCCAAGTACAGGGTTTGGGAGCAGCATTTGTAATGGGGTGAGCTGATGGAGAACTTGTGAGAATGGAGTGCTGGCATCATGCTGTTTTGTGTTAATGGGGATCCAGCAGAGAAATCGGCTGCACTAATGACTACTTGGCACAGCAATAGGTATCTGGCACAATAATGAGAGTCTAATACAGTGAAAGTGATCTGACGCACCAGGGACAATAACCAGGATTTGGCGAGGTAATGGTGAATAGTAAGGGGGACAGGACATGGCAATTGCAGCAATGACATTCCATTGTAAAGGATTGCAGCAAAGGAGATTTGGAATGAAGTTGGGTGCAACATTAGGGATCGGGTAATCGATTACAGTAAAGAGAATTGTGTAATGAACTGCTGCATAGTCATGAGGTGCAGAAAAAGGATTGCTTGCAATAAAGGTATCACTTACTGTAAGCAACTTTGGTGTTACTTAACACTGTTATTGTTTGGCATTTGGTGTGCAGTATAATGAAGTAGTGTGAGAGTATTAATGGTCCCTAAAAATAGTAATGTAGTTATTTTTGTGCAAATTTTTTTCGGTAAATGAATACAGTAACAGGGGTTGATGGATTATGGATGTGCAATTGGTATTGATACGTAATGGTGCTCTGAATATGGTACTGAGGATTGTGGTAACAAGGTATAATGGAGGTGGGTGCAAAATGACACTTTGCTGACACTGGCATGGGTCAAAAGGCATAATGTTCTGAAAATGGATCGGCTAATAAGGTGATGGGGGAAAGATCTTTGAGAGCAGTAAATGTTTTATGTGCTGATTTAGTTTTCTGAAGGTGGCTAGTAGCTTGAAATATTTTATTTAATGTAGGAATAATAGTCCATGAATTGATTGAAGCATGAATTATGTTTTATTTTTGTTTGATACATTGACAATCTTGAGTTAGAGGAAGCACTCTGAGCTTTTCCTTCATTGTCCCCACAAACATTATTTGCAATATTTAGGGGAAACCAATAGGTGAAAATGCGAAATAGTTTAAAAATGTTGCTGTGTATTTTTTTAGCTGTTGGCATTTGCAGTGTATATAATTATTAATTTTTTTATAGTGCTTAGGCAGCGGGCGGAATCACTTTTTCATTAATCCTCCTCTGTTTGTTTACTGAAGCATACTTTGAAGATGAATTCTGACTAAGCATGTCTGGTATGATAATTACAATGTGTGTCTATGTATTGTTCCATACATTTTTACATCATTCATGGGGGATGGGAACACAATCCTTTCGCCCATCACTGTTATTGAAGTACTGCCTGGAAATATGTAAAGATACATGAATTATTTTACTGAATTAATTTTAAAGAATAATTAAAACATTATATTCACTGTTCCAGAGATTGATGCTTGAGAATATAATAAATTGCATTAAAATAATATGGCTTGGGTTTTTCCAATTGTACATATTTTGTTCTTTATAGGTTATTCTTTAAAATATCTGGTATATACTTTTAAAAGACGTCAGATAATTGGGTGCTAATGTTGCTTTTGATTTCTTCAGCATTTTTGAATAATTGGCCCAAATTGTGAATAATTCCACTGTTAGAGGGAGTAATAGGATTTAAGTTTTATTTGGATGGTGAATATTTGGACAGTACAATTGCTGCAAGCTTATTAGATACTCCAGCATTTGTGTCTATCTTTGTACAAGTGACTCGGTGGGCCAGGCAGCATCTCTGGAGAGAAGGAATGGGTGACGTTTTGGGTCACGACCCTTCCTCGGGCTGATGTCAGGGGAGTGGGCGGGACAGAGATAACATGTAGGAGGCAGTAAGACTGGTGGGAGAACTGGGAAGGGGAGGGGATGGAGAGGGAAAGCAAGGGCTATTTGAAATTAGAGAAGTCAATGTTTGTACCACTGGGTGTAAGCTACCCAAGTGAAATATGGGGTGCTGTTCCTCCAATTTGCGCTGGGCCTCACTCTGACAATGGAGGAGGCCCAGGACAGAAAAGTCAGATTGGGACTGGGAGGGGGAGTTAAAGTGCTGAGCAACCGGCAGATCGGGTAGGTTAAGGCAGACTGAGCGAAGGTGTTCAGCGAAATGATCGGTGAGCCTGCGCATGGTCTCGCCGACGTACAATAGTTGACACCTGGAACAGCGGATACAGTAGATGAGGTTGGAGGAGATGCAAGTGAACCTCTGCCTCACCTTGTCCAAACTAGGGTTGCTGAGGCTGTGTGCCAAATGCTGAGGTGTGTGAAGTGCCGGGCATTGTATTTTGGGTGGGGTGACAGGTCATTTTCTGAAAAGATGATTTCATTTCTGTGTCGGTATAAATTGTCATTTCTAGCCATTATTCTCTATTACCGGTCTTTTCTGTGAGCAAACTAACAAGGTCAGAGCGGTATTGGAAAATATGGCGAATCAAGGAATGTTAAAATACCAATCTCAACCATGTTAAAAACTGGGAACATTACAGTGTAGTAAATACATTACAAACTATGAATGCAATAAACGAGTTGCTAGAGAAACTCGGTGGGTCAGGCAGCATCTGTGGAGGCAAAGGAATAGCTTGTTTCCTGCCAAGATTATGCAGGAGGATGACAGTGTAAATGGGAGATAGCTAGTTTAGAGAGGTGAAGGGGAGGGATGTGGCAGGAGTTGGTAAGTAATAGGACGAACCAGGTCTGTCTCTTTCAAGGGAGAGTTAGATTTAACTCTTAGGGCTAAAGGAATCGAGGGATATGGGGGAAAAGGTAGGAACAGGGTACTGATTTTAGATGATCAGCCATCATTAGATGATCTGGCTCGAAGGGCTGAATGGCCTACTCCTGCATCTATTTTTCTAAGTTTCTAGGAGGGAATGTTGGGCTGGGAGAAGTGGAGGTGATTAGTTTTAGGTTAATTATTGTCATATGTAAGTTACAGTGAAAGCTTTGCTTTGCATGCTATCCAATGGGTTCAGATATACCATACATAGATACAATCAGTTCAAACGCAACTACAGCAGATAAAACAAAGAGGAAGATGCAGAATATAGTATTATAGTGCACCAGTTCCACAGACAAAGTCCAATGTTCTCAATGGGGTAGAGGTGAATCGGACAGTATCCGTGCTTATGGAAGAACTGTTCAGAAGCCTGATAACGGAGGGGAAGAAGCTGTTCCTGAGTCTGGTGGTGCACTTTCAAGCTTCTGTACCTTCTGCCGGTTGGAAACGGGGAGAAGGAGTGACTGGGGTGAGACAAGTTTTTGATTATGTTGGCTGCTTTGCTGAGACAACTTGAAGTGTATATGGAGTCAGTGGTGGGGAGTCTGGTCTGTGTGATGGACTGGAATACATCTACAACTCTGCATTTCTGCTGTTCATGGGCAGAGCTGTTCCAAGATTAGGCTGTGATGCAACCCACCAGTATGCTTTGTTTGGTGCATCTGTAGAATTTCTGGAGGCATGCCTCCTACCCCCAGTCTCCTCAGGAAAACAAGGCTGCTAGGTGATTAGTGGAGTCAACAAGGTATCTCCACCTGACTTCAGCCGCCCCTCCTATCTGCTTGCTTTACCCGTTCCTTCTCACCTCTTGTGGAGTCAAGGAATATGGGGAGAAGGCAGGAACGGGTTACTGATTGTGGATTATCAGCCATGATCACGGTGAATGGCGATGCTGGCTCGAAGGGCAGAATGGCCTACTCCTGCACCTATTGTCTATTGATACTGGCACTTTCTCTTGCACACTCAGTGCTGACACTGGGTCTCAATCTGAGACCTCAACTATTATTGTAATACACCAATCTGTTGTGCTGCTGCGTGAGAATTTCATGATTTTTAAGAAGGAACTGCAGATGCTGGAAAATCGAAGGTAGACAAAAATGCTGGAGAAACTCAGCGGGTGCGGCGGCATCTATGGAGCGAAGGAAATAGACAACGTTTCGGGCCGAGACAACGGTTCTGAAGAAGGGTTTCAGCCCAAAATGTTGCCTATGTACTTCGCTCCATAGATGCTGCCGCACCCGCTGATTTTCTAAAGCATTTTTGTCTAACTGAGAATTTCATGATCCTGTTTTGGGACATATGACAATAAAATGCCCTTTGCCTCTGTGGATGCTGCCTAATGCACTAAGTTCCTCAAGCAGCTTGTTTTTGCACCAGATCTCTGGCTTGCGAACATAAAAATCTTAATTAGCCTGTAGACATTTTAACAACAGTAACAGTGATGAAAGTGTTACTTTTAGAATGGTTTATGATCATCCAAAAAATGTTCACATTTTGTTAAGTGGGGAAAATGCTGAATTTATAAATTGCTTGATGACAATAAAATGCAATTTATACTGCAAATACTTGTGATATGATATATTTATATCCAGTTCATTTTTTTTGTTAGTCTCTGTTGAAACAGCTATGATATTGGGTATATACAGGCCCATTGGAGACACGGAAGAATAAGGTTTCTTTGTGCTCTAACATTCTTGGGATAGCAAGGCCCCCTGGGCTGTCTTTGACACCTAGGTAATAACAAAGCACTTGGCTGAGGTCTGTGGTCATCTTTGTTTTCTGCTTAATCGAAAGTAATTTGACCATTTCAATTCTGTGCCTGTATTTTGCTGAAAGAATATTTTCTGCTGAGAAACGTTTTTTTAAAGTGGTTGAAAATGGTTCAGTAAACTTTCATGTTTTTCTGGAGATGGTGAACATTTTAATTTGAGGCAGGATTTCAGGGCTTGGTGCCTGGTACTGCCTTCAAAATAATTGACTTTAGCTAGCAAGGGAATAATTTTAAATATGCCATTGTTAGAGATCTGTGTAAACATTTTTAATTTCACTACTTTGCAGTTTCAAATCAACATTAATTCTATTGCAGCCATTATTGATAAAGAAGGCAGCTGAATTAAAACGCAGTCACGGGGAGAATATACAAACTTCATACAGACAGCACTAATAGTTAGGACGAACCCGGGACTCTGATACTGTAAGCCTGCAGCCCTACTGCTACACCACTGTGCCGCCCACTTACTTGATCTCTCCAATACTTTAAGGTTATATTTTATGTTTTATTTCATCCTGAATAGCACTGCTATTTACTGAGGTAGTCATGCCTCAGTAATCCTTACGCCATATTTTAATAGGTATCACTCACACTGTGCATTGGAGTACAGTAGATATTTAATTGCTCCAATGCACAGTCGATCATAACTACTTTAAAAATGTTATCTAATTTTGTTGTCATTAATTATTCTCGTTATTCAAGAGGGAGAACATGCAAACTCCGTACAGACGCACCCATAGCCGGGATCAAATCCGTGTCTCAGATGTTGTAAGGCATCAACTCTACCGCTGAGCTACTGTGTTGTCTCTGTATTGTTAACAATTGTTGTTAATGCTCTTAGAATTGGAGAAAATATAAATTGAAGACATTGAATTAATTTTAAAGAAAGTTATTTTACCATAAAACAAGCTATAAGATCGAAGTTAGCTGACCTCAATCGCTACCACCTTCTGCAGGTAAAAATGGTCGGCATGTTAAGAACACTTCAAGGTATTTTTACCTGTTATGGTAAATGTTGACATCTTTGATCCCATCATTCATGGGAAAAGCTACACTCCGGGAATTGGGCAAATACTTCAGAACTGTTGGCAGTGTTATTTTTCTTATGAAACTTTAAACAGTGTATGCCTGTTCAGCTAGATGCAAAATATTCCTGGCATTATTTACAGAGGAGGCTGGTGCCAACATGAAGTAAACAGAATAATTGATCATTGCTAGTTGTGAGATTTTGCTGTGTGAAATGATTGCTGTTTTTGCCCATGTAACTATGCTTGCCTCGCAAAGGCACTTTCAGGATATTCCAAAAGTGTATATTATAAACTTTTTAAAAACACTGTTGATGAATCCACTGTTTTTGTTCCACACTTTGCCTATTTTGCCAGCACTGCTATTTGTAGCGTGCTGTATGGTTTATAAATGTCCCAGTACTTCTGTTCAATGGTATTGCTATTATCATAGTCTATAACGATGACAATGCTCATTTGTTTGCGACTGCGTGGTAGAATGCAGGGGTGGAATTACAAAGGCATGGAAAAGTGGGAGGAAATTGGCTGAATTCTGATTTGATAATTGCATTGAATGTTATAGGAAAGAACATTGAAGTGACTTTTAGCAGTGAAAAGACAAGGAACTCCAGCTTTAAATGAGTTGCTGTTTTGCAAATGGTTCAGCACTAACTTTGGCAATGAGTTTGGCAGTGTACCACTTGTAGGATTTTAAATTGTTGCAGAGCTGCAAGGTGTCATAGCAACAAGCCATAGCAATGTAGTACTCTAAAACGATTCACTGTCCCCACGTTGAAGTTGATTGAAAAAAAATACGTGTTGAGATTTAATCACATCTTTTTATAAATGTTATGCCATTGGTGCCACTCTCTGGTGAAGTGGCTGCTCCTGTCTATTACACTCATGTGAAACCTTATTGCAAGTGTGTCGAGATAACAGTGACTCATTTGAATGAGGCTAACCTTTCTCTAATGGGCCACCCACATAGCAGACACTGCTTGAGTTAGTGAAACATAAAAGAGCACGTGTATGGTGCTGCTATGATGTTGGTACAGACTGGCTCTTCCCTTCAGAGTAAAAACAAATGCGAAATAAAGACTTCCAGTCAGAACTAAGGAGATGTATGGAAAGTTATAATTTACATTTTATTTAGCAAGAGATGACAATCATGAAATACGGATCAAGCTTTATTTTGGAGAGAGGTTACTCTGTAGCTGAAAATCAGAGACTAGTTATTTAAATTTTAAAAGTTATTATACTTCAGCTAGCATAAAAGTATGAACATTGTTTTAGTTTATGATTGTTACGTATAATGCAATACAGTGGAAAGCTTTTTTGTTGCGTGCTATCCAGTCAGCGAAGACTATACATGATTACAATCAAACCATCCATGGTGTGCAGATACGGGATAAAAGGGATAATGTTTAATGCAAGATAAAGTCCGATTTAAAGATAGCCTGAGGTTCTCCAATGAGTAACCCTACTGGTAATGGTGTTATCAGGCTCAGAGGGATTAAATTTTGTGCTTGCAAATATTCCCTTTTTATGAAAATGTTGTTTTTTTGCAGGGAAGCAAACTATTCTATAGGCGTTGCCTATATTTACATGTGAGCTTTTATGTCAAATATTGCTGTGCTTTTCAACTGGAGAGAAGATGACACCATGTACAGTGCTTTTATTCTTTGTGTCTACATGCTTGTATTCATAACACATTATTAAGTATATGGCTTGAATCATGGGCAGACTTTTGATTGGCTCTTTCACGCAACATAGTCGAGCAAGTTGTACTTCGATGTCTGCAGAGAAGAGCTAACCAGAGGGAACTAATATGGGCTAATCTTGTTTTTATATCTGCTTTGTGCAGCATAAATTCATTGAATTGTGTACACGTTACAAATTGAGGAGAATTTATTCCCAAATCAAATAAGCAGTTTGCAAATAATTTGTTTAACTAAAAGAGGTATAATCTAATTTTTTTTTGCTATCCATGCAGTAGTTTGACTGAATGAAACATTTTGATTCTGATCTGTCAGGTTTTTCTTTGGCTGTTAGTATTTCTCATTTGCTATTGCAGCCAAATTCATTTCCAACTTTCTTTCTTGTATGTTAGCCAGGGGGTTATTTGTGGAAAAAATTATGTTACATTATGTTAAATGTACTTTGCTTTCTGTTTTAATCTGTTGATCCCCTTAACATTAAAATTGAAATAATTATGCAATATTGAAGTGCTTTTGTAAGAACAGTACAGGGCGGGCGGGAGGGGGAGGGGGGGGGGGGGGGGGGGGGGGTCTCCCCTCCTTCTTTGTTCCAGAGAAAACATTCCATGTTTATTAAACCTTTCCCTGTTGCTGAAACCCTCTAATCCAGATAAGTGTTACAGAGCTGCAGCATGACTTCCTCACTCTTATACTCAATGTCCCTAGCAATAAATGCAAGGATACCATGCGCCTTCTTTACCACCCTATCTACATGTTCTGCTGCCCTCTGCGACCTATGAACTTGGACACCAAGATCCCCCTGCACATCAATGCTGTTAGGGGTCTTGTCATTAAATGTATACTCTCCCCGTACATTCAACACTCAAAGTGCAACACTTCATAGCTGCCAGGGTTAAACTCCAAGTGCCATTTCTCCACCCATTCCTGCAACTAATCTATATCCTGCTGTATCTTCTGACAGCTGATTGTTTGTTGTAAAGTATTGTTTAACTATTGCTTTCAAATTTACAATGTAAACATAGAGCAAGCTTTGTCTTTTCAATGAACATCAGGCAAAATTTAAATGATGTATAGATGTACAAGATGTAATGCCTGTAGTTAAGGACAAGAGTCCTTAATGTCTGATTGCATGATTAATTGTACAAAATCTACCCCCACCTCCACCTTAAATGACCTCGTCAGCCAAATAACTAATTGAAGATGACCTATTGTGTGTTTTTTGTATTATTGAACAAGAAGTTTGAAATCCTTTCAGGGTGGTAAGAATTTGCTTTTAACAATTTGTAAGTAAAATCACACTTTTACTAATATCCTTCTGTCATTACTGTATACTTATGGTTATAATCTTGAAGTGCTTGAGGAAGCCTCAGGCTGTCCCAAACTGACACATAGAAAAAGGTAATTAATAATTCCCTTTCAGTGCAGCTTGCATTTCAAATTAAGTTTAAATGAACTTGCTGATCGGAACTAGAAAATAACTACTGTATGTGTGCGATTTGAGGGTTCAGCAGCAGGGAAAGTTTGGATAGACTTGGTTTGTTTTCTCTGAAATTTTAGAGGTTGAGGGGAGAAGTGATAGAAGTATATAAAATTGTGAGATGCAAAGATAGGGTAATAATAATAATAATAAATTTTATTTAATGGGCGCCTTTCAGACATCTCAAGGACACCTTACATAGATTAATAGGAATAAAAACATATAATCAAAATAAAATAAATAATAAAGACATCACAGAAACACAAATTAAAAACCGAATTCAATCCAAAAACAGAAAATCAAAAACACAATGTGAAGACATTAAGAACCTTTTTCCAAGGGTGGAAATATCCAATACTAGAGGGCATAGCTATAAGGTGAGTGGGAAAGTGTAATGGAGATGTGTGGGGCAGGTTTTTAACACTCCAGAGTAGTGGGGGCCTGGAACACATTGCCAGGGGTGGTTTGGAGGCAGAACCGATTGTGGTGTTTCAGATGCTTATAGATGGGCACATGGAAGTGCAGGGAATGGAGGGATATGATCATGGCAGATGAGATCAGTTTAACCTGGCATCATGTTTGGCACAAACATTGTGGGTGAAAGAAACTTTATACTATCTTTAACTGGAATTTACTGGGCTTTATCTTGCACTAAATGTTATCCAATTTATCCTATATCTGTACACTGTCGAAGACTTGATTGTAATCATGCATAATCTTTTCGCTTACTTGATAGCATGCAACAAAAAAGCTTTTCACTGTACACATGGCAATAATAAACTCAACTTTAAGGGCCTGTTCCTGTGATGTACTGTTCTATGTTATGGGCCAACCTGAAATGTCACGTATCCATGTTCTTCAGAGATGCTGCCTGACCCGCTGAGTTACACTAATGTTCAAGAAGGAACTGCAGATGCTGGAAAATCGAAGATAGACAAAATTGCTGGAGAAACTCAGCGGCAGCATCTACGGAGCGAAGGAAATAGGCAACGTTTCGGGCCGACTCTAACAGATAAAAAACACTTCTTCAGACTCTAATAGATAAAAAAGAAAAAGCACGAACAGGCAGAGACAATGGGTCTACCAGGACAGTCAGGTTTGTGGTTTTGGGGAGAAGGTAAAATCGGGCCGTGCGGGGCTGGGGAACGATGAGGTTGGAGGCTTTTGGAGGCTTGGGGAGTCAGGGAGCCGGAGTTGATGAAGTCAGTGATGGTGCTAGAGATAGTGGCCTGGTGCTCGTCTGTGGGGTCATGGTCCAGGGATAAGTAGGAGGAGGTGTCCGAGAGTTGGCGTGTGGCCTCAGCTTTGTTGAGATTAACGCGCCAGACTACCACGGCACCTCCCTTGTCGGCGGGGTTGATAACCCAGTCTGGGTTGTTGCGGAGTGAGTCGATGGCTGTACATTAAGGGGAGGAGAGGTTAGTGTGAGACGGGAGTGAAGAAGTTGAGGCGGTTGATGTCCCGCCGGCAGTTTTGAATAAAAAGTTCTAAAGCCGGAAGACCATGAGGGGGGGTCCACGAGGAAGGGGTCCGTTGGAAGAACGCAAATGAAGAACGATCCCATGGAAGAACGCTAATATGACACTGATATTTTGTCTTTTTTTGTCAACCAGTATCTACAGTTCTTAGAGTTGCCTGTTGATATACTTCTGCACCCCAAAAATTAATATAGATTTAAAAAAAAACATTCACTAGTACTAAGAAAGGTAAACCTGTTTGTCTACCAACTGGCACCCTTCCTGATTCTCTCACTTGAGTGTCCATGATCTAACATGCTGCAGCAGCTGAGTACCCATTCATTCCACTATTCAGGTAATAAAGGAAATTGTGCTTCAAAAAACCATTTGGCCACGCTCTCATCTCTCTGCTGCCATTTGGAAGAAGGTAGAGGATCCTGAGAGCCCTGACCACCAGTTTCAAGAACAGCTTCTTCCCAGCAACCACTTGAACAACGCTGCACAACCCAAACACATAAAGTACCTCAGCAATGATCTACTATGGACCTTGTGTTTGATTGCACTGCATACTTCATTTTTGACCCATTATAGTCTATATCCCAGTATAACTAATTATTAATTTATTGTATGATTATTGTATATTGTTATTACATTAATGGGCCTGTAAACCCGAGGTAAATAAGAATTTAATTATTCCGTTCCAAGCGCTGATAGCAATTAAACACTCTTGATCCTTTAGTCTTGATCAGATACAAGCTCCATCAGATACTCTCATGACGTGAATTTTCTTCAGCAACTTCTACACACCAGATACAATTCAGAGTATATTCTTCCCTGCCCCAACGTGTGCTTACATGATTTGTGCTGTAGAGTCATGGATCTGTACATCATGGAAAAATGCCCTTCGGCCCACCTTGTCCATGCCCATCAAGTTGGTATTAAACATAGAAACATAAAAAATGGTGCAGGAGGAGGCCATTCGGCCCTTTGAGCCAGCACTGCCATTCATTGTGATCATGGCTGATCATCCCCAATCAATAACCCGTGCCTGCCTTCTCCCCATATCCCTAAACACCACTAGCCCCAAGAGCTCTATTTAATCTCTTAAATCCATCCAGTAATTTTGCCTCCACTGCCCTCTGTGGCAGGGAATTCCACAAATTCACAACTCTCTGGGTGAAAAAGTATTTTCTCACCTCAGTCTTAAATGGCCTCCCCTTTATGCTAAGACTGGCCCATGGTTCTGGACTCTCCCAACATCGGGAACATTTTTCCTGCATCTAGCTGGTATTCTGGGCTTGTCCCATTTGCTCGCATTTGGCTCATATCCCTCCAAGCGAGGGGTGACATAGAATCAGATGTAGAGTCATTGTGGATAGAACTGAGAAATTGTAAGGGTAAAAAGACCCTAATGGGAGTTATCTACAGGCCCCCAAGCAGTAGCCTGGAGATAGGATGCAAGTTGTATCAGGAGTTAAAATTAGCATGTAACAAAGGTAATGCTACGGTGGTTATGGGAGACTTTAACATGCAGGTAGACTGGGAAAATCAGGTTGGTAGTGGGCCCCAAGAAAGGGAGTTTGTAGAGTGCCTCTGAGATGGATTCTTAGAGCAGCTTGTACTGGAACCTGCCAGGGAGAAGGCAATTCTGGATTTAATATTGTGTAATGAACCGGATTTGATAAGGGAACTCAAGATAAAGGAACCATTAGGATGTAGTGACCATAACATAATAAGTTTTAATCTGCAATTTGAGAGGGAGAAGGTAAAGCGGAAGTGTCAGTATTGCATTTGAACAAAGGGGACTATGTTGGCATGAGGGAGGAGCTGGCCAAAGTTGACTGGAAAGGAACCCTAGCAGGGATGATATTGGAACAGCAATGGCAGATGTTTCTGGGAATAATCCAGAAGATGCAGGGTCATTTCATTCCAAAGAGGAAGAAAGATTCTAAGGGGAGTAAGAGGCGACTGTGGCCAACAAGGAAGTCAAGGACAGTATAAAAATAAAAGAGAAAACGTATAACTAAGCAAAGATGAGCGGGAAGCCAGAGGATTGGGAAACTTTTAAAGATCAACAGAAGGTAACTAAAAAGGCAATACGGGGAGAAAGTATGCAGGTAAGCTAGCCAATAATATAAAGGAGGTTAGTAAAAGCTTCCTCAGGTATGTGAAGAGAAAAAAATTAGTTAAGACAAATGTGGGTTCCATGAAGACAGAAACAGGTGAATTTATTATGGGGAGTAAAGAAATGGCAGAGGAGTTGCACAGGTACTTTGGTTCTGTCTTCACTAAGGAAGACAAACAATCTCACTGATGTACTAGGGTGAAGGAGGAACTGAGGGAAATTCACATTGGTAAGGAAATGGTGTTGGGTAGACTGAAGGGACTGAAGGCTGATAAATCCCAAGGGCCTGATGGTCTGCATCCCAGGGTACTCAAGGAGGTGGCTCTAGAAATCGTGGACACATTGGTGATCATTTTCCAATGTTCTATAGCTTCTGGATCAGTTCCTGTGGATTGGAGGGTAGCTAATGTTATCCCACTTTTCAAGAAAGGAGGGAGAGAGAAAGCAGGGAATTATAGACCAGTTAGCCTGACATTGGTGGTGGGGATGATGCTGGGTCTATTATCAAATATGTAATAGCGGCGCATTTGAATAGCGGTAACAGGATCAGTCCAAGTCACCATAGATTTACAAAGGGGAAATCATGCTTGACATCTTCTGGAATTTTTTGAGGATGTAACAAGTAAAATGGACAAGGGCGAGCCAGTGGATGTAGTGTACCTGGACTTTCAGAAAGCCTTTGATAAGGTTCCACACAGGAGATTAGTGGGCACAATTAGAGCACTTGGTATTGGGGGTAATGTATGGACATGGATAGAGAAGTGGTTGGCAGACAGGAAACAAAGAGTAGGGATTAACGGGTCCCTTTCCGAATGACAGGCAGTGACTAGTGGGGTGTCGCAAGGCTCGGTGCTGGGACTGCAGCTATTTACAATATACATTAATGATTTAGATGAAGGAATTAAAAGTAACAGTAACACATTTGCAGATGACACCAAGCTGGGTGGCAGTGTGAACGGTGAAGAGGATGCTATGAGGATGCAGAGTGACTTGGACAGGTTTGGTGATGCATGGCAGATGCAGTATAATGTGGATAAATGTGAGGTATCCACTTTGGAGGCAAGAATGGGAAAGCAGATTATTTATCTGAATGATGTCAGGTTAGGAAAAGGGAAAGTACAACAAGATCTGGGTGTCCTAGTACATCAGTCACGGAAAGTAAGCATACAGGTACAATAGGCAGTGAAGATGGCTAATGGCATGTTGGCCTTCATAAAAAGAGGAGTTGAGTATAGGAGCAAAGAGGTCCTTCTGCAGTTGTTCAGGGCCCCGGTGAGACCACACCTGGAGTATTGTGTGCAGTTTTGGTCTCCTAATTTGAGGAAGGACACTCTTGCTATTAAGGGAAGGCAGCGTAGGTTCACAAGGTTAATTCCCGGGATGGCAGGACTCATATGATGAAAGAATGGAGCGGCTGGGCTTGTATTCACTGGAATTTAGAAGGATGAGAGGGAATCTTATAGCAACATGTAAAATTATTAAGGGATTGGACATGCTAGATGCAGGAAACATGTTTCCGATGTTGGGGGAGTCCAGAACCAGGGGCTACAGTTTAAAAATAAGGGATAGGCCATTTAGAACAGATGAGGAAAAACGTTTTCACCCAGAGAGTTGTGAATTTGTGGAATTCTCTGCCTCAGAAGGCAGTGGAGGCCGATTCACTGGATGCATTCAAAAGAGAGTTAGATTTAGCTCTTGGGAATCAATGGATATGGGGAGAAGGCAGGAACGGGGTACCGATTGTGGATGATCAGCCATGATCACATTGAATGGCGGTGCTGGCTCAAAGGGACAAATGGCCTACTCCTGCACCTATTGTCTATGTATTAAACCATTCCTATACCTGTTCAAATATCTTCCGAAAGTCCAAATTTTCTTCTATAGCTTTCTTTGGCATCTCATTCCATAAATGAATTAAGTCTGCAGGAAATTGTTGCCTGTGAGGTCCCACTTAAAGCTCTTCCCTGTAGTTGTAGGTGCCTAAATATTTGCATTTGAGTGTTGTCAAATTTAACCCTTGTCAATTGTCCACATAAATAGTCAAGATCCAAACTTCCTTCCCAGATGTTGATGTTGAGTTTTAGGAAGTCAAACCATGGCAAGACTTGAACAGTGACTGGCAGGCCCTGGGGAGTATTGTATGGCAGTAGGATCTAGGAGTGCAGGTGCCTAGTTCCTTGAAAATTGTGTCACAGATAGATAAGGTGGTCAAATACGTTGTCCTTCGTCAGTCAGTGTGTTGAATCTTGAAGTTGGATGCTATGTGACAGTTGTACAAGACATTGGTGAGACCTTATTTGGAGTATTGTGTTCAGTTTGGTCACCCTGCTATAGGAAAGATGTTGTTAAGTTGGAAAGAGTGCAAAGAAGATTTACGAGGAAGTTGTCAGGACCTGAGGGCCCGTGCTATAGGGAGATATTGTGCAGGCTCGGACTTTATTCCTTAGATGAGGGATGATCTTATAAGATCATGAGGGCAATAGATGGCGTGAATGCACAGTCTTTGCCCAGAATAGGGGAATTAAGGGCCTGTCCTACTTGCCGATTTTTGGCGACTGCCGGCGTCATATCAGTGTCACCAAAAGATTTTGAACATTTCAAAATCCAGCGGCGACAAAAAAAAATACTGCGACACTTGAGAAAACACCGCGCGTCAATACGTCATCACGCCGCAAATTTTTCGGTGACCTGATACGTCAGTCAATGATGCCGGCAGTCGCCGAAAAAATCGCCAAGTGGGAAAGGCCCTTTAAGAACCATGGGACATAGATTTAAGGTGAGATGAATAGATTTAATGGGCACCTGATGGGCATCTTTTTCCACACCTGGTGGTGGTTATACAGAACCAGATGCCAGAGGAGGTATTTGAGGCTGGTACTGTAACAACATTTAAAAGACATTTGGACATGTACATGGATAGGAAAGGTTTAGAGGGATATGGGCCAAACACAGGCAGGTGGGACTAGTGTAGATGAGCATCTTGGTCGACATGGGTAAGTTAGGCTGAAGGGCCTGTTTCCATGCTGTATGGCTCTCTGACCAGTATTATAAATTTCAAATTATGTATTTTCTGGCCCTTGGGTGTTTTCAGGTTCATGTACCCAACTCTTATGCTCCATTTGTGCCACTCCTTGCGGAAAATAAGGTTGTTCTTTTCCCAATACAGTGGCTATCGGCCTTTGGCTATCTTTGCTAGCTGCCACTTAATCACATTAAAGATGTACATTAATCATGCCTGATGTTTTAGTTTTTCACTGGTTAGGCGTTGAAGTGACTGCCAACATCATGCAGGTGAAACACATGTTAACTTGGTGGCCTTATAGCTTTCAAATGGTGTGAGTTTACATTATGTGAAATGGAAGTGCACTGATTTGTGACTTAGATTTGTTTTTTGTCCCACTTTTTTGCATGTTCTCTAATGTATAGGTTATTGATTGCCTTCTGGGTGATTGTTATACATATGGTAACCTCCACAGGTTTAGATTCACTTGCACATGTGAAACATGACTAACTATTGAAGCTTGAATAAGAACTGCTCGTGGTTCTCACTGATAAAGTAACATGGAACCCTGGAAAGCAAAATACCGTAGCAAACCTTTGGCCTTGAAGGCCAGGTTCAGGTTGGAGTACAAGATTGGGTTGAAACTATTGCTGAGAACTATGTGCTTGTGGTAGGCATAGCATTTGTTGGGTAGGCAATAACATCACTCATTTGATTTCACTGATGCAAATGTCAACTGTGAACACAAGATCCAAGGGAATTTAAAATATTCAGTATTTGAATCTATCTGTGGGCTTGCTCAGAGTGACATCAATGAGTGGTGTTGCTGCCTAACCTGTGTAAGCTCACCCATCCAGTATCTCAGATCCTCCATTCTGGCGCCGTGAGGAACAGGGTGGGGAAGGTGAGCAGGAGACGGGAGTGAAGCTTATCTACAGTTACCGTGGAATTGGTAGAGTAAGTAGGTCTTCACTTCCAAGACTCAAAACTAATGTTGGCTAGTGTAGCACTTTGTGGGTCAACAAGGTATGGATGGTCTGGGGTTCCAAGTTCTGACAAGGGGGGTCAATTATTTTCAAGACCTTTGGGGCTGAATATGGCCAGCGGAAGGTCCTGTCCAGCACTTTGTCTCTTGTTAGTATCTGGAATGACTATTAAAATTTCCAGGTCAACCTGCAGTTGTGTTAATTGTATATTGATAATAAACAAGGGGCAGGTCTATTTGTGCTGCAGAACACCTCTCTCTCAGGTTGTGAGCATTGTCAACTTTGCCTTGACTCTGGTTGATGTTTGGCAAGCTTGCGTTTGCAGACAGAAATGTAGTAGGACAATAGTTTATCGGAAGCTTTATATGGAGAGGATTATGGGGGCTTGCAAGGAAGAAAATGGTACTTATTTCTAGAAGATAGACACAAAATGCTGGAGTAACTCAGCGGGACAGGCAGCATCTCTGGAGCGAAGGAACAGGTGACTTTGGGTTGAGACCCTTCAGGCTAGAGTCAGGGGAAAGGGAAACGAGAGGTATAGGTGGTGATGTAGAGAGAAATAGAACAAATGAATGAAAGAAATGCAAAAACAGTAACGATGATAAAGGAGACAGGCCATTGTTAGCTGTTTGCTAGGTGAGAACGAGACGCTGGTAAGACTTGGGTAGGGGAGGGATGGAGAGAGGGAATGCAGGGGCTACTTGAAGTTAGAGAAATCAATATTCGTACCACTGGTTTGTAAACTGCCCAAGCAAAATATGAGATGCTGTTCCTCCAATTAGCATTTAGCATTACTCTGGAGGAGGCCTGGGATAGAAAGGGCTGTGTGGGAATGGGATTTAAAGTGTTTGGCAACCGGGAGATCAGGTAGGTCCAGGTGGTCTGAGCGAAGGTGTTCAGCGAAGCAATCACCCAGTCTACGTTTCGTCTTGCCGATGTATAAGATTCCATATCTTTAACAACAGATACAATAGATGAGGTTGGAGGAGGTGTAAGTGACTATCTGGGTACCTGGATAGAGTTGAGGAGGAGGTATAGGGACAGGTGTTGCATTACCTGCAGTTGCAGTGGGAGGTACCTGGAGAGGGGGTGGTTTGGGTGAGAATGGATGAGTTAACCAGGGAGTTGCGGAGGGAACGGTCTCTGCTGAAGGCGGAAAGGGGTGGAGATGGGAAGATGTGCCAAGTGGTGGGATCCGTTGAAGGTGGTGAAAATTTTGGAGAATTATATATTTTACATGAGGGCTGATGGGTGGAAGGTGAGGACTAGGGACTCTCTCTGTTGCGACGAGGGGGAGTAAGGGTACCGAGGAGACGTGTGTGAGGGCCTCATCTATGATAGAATTGGGGAACCCCCGTTCCCTAGGGAATGAGGACATCTCGGATGTCCTGGTATGAAACACCTCATCTTGGGCGCAGATGCGGCATAGATGGAGATATTGGGAGGAGGGGATAGAGTCTTTGTAGGAAGCAGGATGGGAAGAAGTGTAGTTGAGATAGTTGTGGGAGTCAAAGGGTTTGTAATAGATGTCAGTCGATAGTCTATCTCCTGTGATGGAGACGGTGAGATTAAGAAAGGGGAGGGAGGTGTTGGAGATGGTCCAAGTGAATTTGAGTGCAGGATGGAAATTGTTGGTTAAGTCAATGGTCCATGAGTTCTGCATGGGTGCAGGAGGTAGCACTGTTTTGTTTGGAAGTGCATGAGCATGTCTTATGTATTGTGGATTTGGTGCAAAGTTTGAGTGCAGACTGAATTATATGTTAAATGGGATCTTTCTAATATATGGTGAACTTGAGTAGAGTCATTCAGACAGGAATGTGAGTTTCTGTGAGTGGAAAATGCCTTCATTGATACTGATTTAGTTCTTTGGGCATTAAGAGAGGTTAACCATTTCCCATATAATTTATTTAAATTGCAAAGAACCTGATTTTGATAATGACATGGGCGTGCATTTACATTCTATCAATAGAATCAAAGTAGAGGATTGCATTGTGCTTTACTTGAGGCAAAGAGGCCAGCATTTATCTGTAAATTCGCAATACAAAATAACTGGAATCCTTGCCAAGTGGATTAACCTTACAACACTGCTGCTGTTGTGAGAAGTGGGTGGTGCAGGATGAGAGAAGTTTCCAGAATGATGGGATATTGCTCATTTACTGTTGGAAATTGGACCATTTTCAGAAATTTCACAGTAAAAATCTTTTTACTTTATAAAGTTCCAGATATTTCTTTAGTGCAACAATGATTGATGGTGTATTAATTTGAGCACTGTGTTGAGGTCACTAATGTTCTGGAAGTGTATTAAGTGGTTAATCTAATGCAATATTTATAGTAGAGAAAGTGACTCTGCAAATTTTCAGTTTGGCATGCTTGTGGTGAAACCATCTGTAATAGTGGAATGGAAGTGTGTTGGGCCAAAATACATTGTTTCTGTCAACCTTCATTTTGCCTGCTACAGATCCTCAGTTGAAGCAATTTTATAAGTACTTTTGGCACATTGACTTTTCATTGAGTAAGCCTGAGAATAAAAGCTTGAATTTGTTATTAAATATGCGTGTAATAGCCTATCACACAATTGCATGCATATTGACAGGACATTCAGCAAAGGCTCTTCAAAAATATGTTTTGTTGTTTAATTTGGCGGGTTATAAACATTCCTTTTTTAGTTTGTGAAGTAATAATGTCAGTTGCTGTTGGGGCTGAAATAATCAGGCTACTTTTAGTGGTATATAATTTAGAATGCTGAATTAAGTAGAATCATTAATTATCTTTGTCAATAATATTCATTAATACATCAGATTGAGGATTTCATTTGTTAACTGTGGTATTTATGGTTTAACAGTGGCAAGTGATTATTGAACACTAGAAGCACAAGTTCAGGAACCAGTGAAAACAATTTAACCTGTCAAGTGTGCTCGATTCAAAGTGGGTGATTAGTCTATAGTGGACTCTGCCATTGTCCTCCTCTCTGGTCACAGTCTAAATTTAATGTGTTCATCCCATTTAAAAGTATGCTCACATCCTTCTGTGAACTCCCATATCACCAATTGGTTTGCCATCTTTTGAAAAGTATTTTCTCTTCAAAATTCATCAGTGGCTGTAAGCACTATCTTTTAACTAATGTTTAAATTTAAATTGAGCATCTCTTCATACTATACTTTTCCATATTCTGCCAATTTTTCTAATGTCTGAATGAACTAGTTTAAAATTATGTTGTTCATCTCTACAAGGTCAGCATAATTCTTCTGATTAGTTAATCAAATTACATTGATTCATCTGGTCAGAATTTGCTTTAATAATTTTTTCATAATCAAAACATGATTCCAGGTGGCTTTCTTAGGAATGCAGATACACGTTCAAATGTACACGCTTTGAGATTAAGCAGACTTTTACAGATTCAATCAGAGGAGAAGGCAGGAGAATGGGGTTGAGAGGGAAAGATAGATCAGCCGTGATTGAATGAGTAGACTCGATGGGCCGAATAGCCTAATTCTGCTCCCACGACTTATGAAAATCATGAACCTTATGCTCATTTAGTTTATTGTCACTTTGAGTGTAAAGTGTGTTTAACAGTAGTCGGGTATGTGCTTTTGGTTGGTGCACGAGGCAAAATCAGATTAGTGTAGCTCACACTAAATTAATGATAATAAATGACTTTGAGGACTTTTTAAGGTGAGATGCTCATGATAAATGGGGTGATTGTTAAACCAGTTGGATAATTATATTATAATATAAACACTCTATTGGACTTAATCAAGTAAGGCCTCTTTTGCATTTAAAATGCTGGCAAATAATACAAGAGTTTTATTTCTATCAAGAATTGTTTTTGTCTTGTTCCTATTACGAATTGTGGTTATGAGACGTGTCTGCATAGTTGTGTAACAGAATCATGCTGTATGGAACATTTCATATTGCATAATGCAGAATTTCCTCTGGAATCTGAAAAGTCTATCTTTATTTGTACAAACTTTCACTGTACCTACTAGCAGGTACAGCATTAAGTAGAACATAGTACAGTACAGCACAAGAATAGGCCCTTCGACCCACAATGTCTGTGCCGACATGGTGTCGACTAACTCTTATGCGCCTGCACAAAGTCCATATTCTTCCATTCCCTGCATATCCATGTGCCTATCTAAAAATCTCTTAAATGCCACTATAATATCTGCCTCAATCACCACCCACGCAACGTCTACCAAGCATGTCTCCTTTAAACTATGGCTAGGAAAAAGATTTTGTCTACCTACCCTATCTGTGCCTCATAAATGTACATACTTTATCAGGTCTACCCCCAACTTCCGGCGTTCAAGAGAAAACAATCCACGTCTGTCCAACCTCTCCCTGTAACTAATCCAGGCATCATTCTGGTAAATATCCTTTGCATTCTTTCCAAAACCCACATCTTCCCATGATGGGTTGACCAGAATTGCACACAATACTCCGAATGTGGCCTATCTAAAGTCCTATAAAGCTGCAGGATGACTTCCTAACTCTTATCCTCAATGCCCCGATCTACGGAAGCAACTATACCATTTACCTTCAATACCATTCTCTCTACCAGTGTTGCCACTATCAGGGAGTTTTGGACTTGGACCCCAAGATCTTTTTGTATATCAATGCTTTGAAGGGCTATGACATTAATTATATATATTCCCCCCTTGCCATTGACCTCCCAACGTGCAACACCTCACACTTGCTTAGATTAAACTCCATCCACACTTCTCCACCCATTTCTGCAGCTGATCGATATAGTTGGTCTATACTTTGATTACCTTCCTCACAGTCTGTGGCCCCAGAAATCTTTGTATCATCTGCAAACATACTAACCAACCCACCCACATTTAAGTCCAAGTTATTTATAAATATCACAAACAGCAGAGGTCCCAGCACACATCTCCACGGAACTCCGCTGTTCACAGACCTCCAGCCGGAATATTTTCCTTCTACCTTTGTCAGTAAGCCAGTTCTGAATTCACACAACCAAGTTACTGTTAATCCTGTGCATGTTAATTTCCTGGAGCAGCCTACCATGGGGGATTTTATCAAATGCCTTACTGATATTCATCTAAACAGCATCCACCGCCTACGCTCATCGATCACCGTCACCACCTCAAAAAACTCGAGATCAAGTTAGCCTAGTTATCCCATTCTTTTCCAAATGGGAGTAAATCATATATTGAACAGAAGGCTGTCCACCCGAAACATCACCCATTCCTTCTCTCCAGAGATGCTGCCTGCACAGTTACTTTTGTGTCAATCCTCTCTAATAGTTTCCCTATCACTCATGTGCAGCTCGCTGATTTATAATTCCCTGGATTCTCTCCACTTCCAAAAGAACAACATTAGCTACTCTCCTGTCCTCTGGGACCTTGCCTGTGGCTAGAGAAGACACTATGATTTTCATCAAGGCTTGCGCAATCTCATCTCATGACTCTCTCGATAACCTGCGATAGATGCCATCAGGTCTTGGGGATTTATCCACCTTCATGCGCTTCAAGAGCCCCAAATCTCCTCCTTCATTTCAAACAGTGCTTGCAAATTAGTATTCTCCACATTGATCTCGCTGTCCTGCATGTCTTTCTCGTTGGTGAAAACAGATGCAAAGCACTCGTTTAGTACCACAGCTACATTCCCAAGCACAAATTCCCACCTTTACCTTGGGCGGCCCTACCTTCTCACTAGTTACCCACTTGTTTTAAATGTAGATATAAAAAGCTTTGGAATTTTGTTTAATCCAACTTGCCAATGCCATTTTGTGGCCCCTGTTGGTCCCTCTAATCGCCTGCTTGAGCTCTTTCCTCTTTGCTTTCTATTCCTCAAAGGCCCTGTCTGATAATATCTTCCTAAATCTTGCATGTGCTTCCTGTTTGATCAAATTTGCAACTTCTTTGGTCATCCACACGATGGATATTTATCTATACATACAAATCCTGTAGGATTATTGAATCTGTTTAGAGAAAAAATGAAGTTGTGTTTTAAAAGTTAAAACCATTTTATTTGAGAACACTTCAAAAAGCCATTATTTTGTGGAAAAGACCAAATAACTAAGTTGACTGTTATCATTCTTGTAAGGTGATGTCATCTGCCAGGATTTTTTTTATTGCTGTCTGTTTATGTAACAATCTGATTATAAAACTGTCACATCAAAGTTGTATTGACTGAAAATGTTTAAAATTATGTGGTTTCGAAGCAAGAGGCTTTTTTCAAATCCTAAAATCTCATTTAATATCGCAGCAGGAATTTAGTCATGCACAAATGCATTCAATTCTGGAGGCTGACAAGTTTCTCTACTTCATTACATAACTTGCGGTATGGGAAAATACTCAGTCAAACAATGGAAAGCATATGTACCAAGAAGTATTTTAATATAAATAATCTTTTAGTTGTAACCATTTTTACCATTCGGTGAGGATACAGGAAGTTGATGACTTTATTTCCTGATAACTCATTGTATTGTCGTGGTAAAATATACACAGCAGAAATTTCCCAGATTTGACGTTATATATGGAAATCTTGTCACTCAGTGTCAAGAACTGAACTTGAGCTGAAAGCTAACTGGGTGTTCAACACAAAGTTAAAAAGTAAATCTCAGCAATTTTATTCACCTATAGTTTTGGAATATGTAGACAAGGAACTGCAGATGCTAGTTTACAAAAAAAGATGTGACATGCTGGAGTAACTCGGCAAGTCAGGCAGCATCTCCGCTGAGCTACTCCAGCACTGTGTCAAGTTTTGTAGTGTGTCTCTGTGTGTGAGGGAGAGAGAGAGAGATATTGAGGTTTTATATCAATTGTTCAAGCGCTTTTGATTGCAACATGCGCCTTAATTTAGTTCAACAAAGAAACTGACAAGTTACTAAAGAACTTTGAAGCTCTTGCATTTGAATTTTATAGAGGATGGTACAGTGGTTAAGCTGTTGCCTTACAGCGCCAGAGACCCAGGTTCGATCGTGACTAAGGATGCTATCTACAGACAGTATGTTCTCCCTGTGACCTGCTTGGGTTTTCTCTGGGTGCTCCGGTTTCCTCCCACATTCCAAAGCCGTGCAGGTTTGTAGGTTAATTGGCTTCTGTAAATTGCCCATAGTTTGTAGGATAGAACTAGTGTATGGCTGATCGTTGGTTGGTGCGGACTCGGTCGGCCAAAGGGCCTGTTTCCATGCTGTATCTCTAAACTAAAGCTAGACTTTTCATTGTTTGAGCAAAAGTTAAAATATCCCTATGCTTTCTGAATGATTTTGGATAGTTTCTTTTTTTAAATGAGCAGTTTACAATTTGAAATGTTCTAACAAGCTCTAATTCGGCATGGTGGTGCAGCGGTAGAGTTACTGCCTCACAGCGCCAGAGACCCGGATTCGAGCTTGACTATGGGTGCTTCATAGAGTTTGCATGTTCCCCCGTGACCTGTGTGAGTTTTCTCCGAGATCTTCGGTTTCCTCCCACACTCCAAAGAGGTACAGGTTTTCTTGACCAATTGGCTTGGTATAAATGAAAATTGTCCTTAGTGTGTGTAGGATAGTGTTAAAGTGTGGGGATCGCTGACTCGGCATGGACTCGGTGGGCCATAGGGCCTGCTTCCACGCTGTATCTCTAAAAACTAAACTTGTTAACAGTTTAAAATATTAAAGTTATTAAGTTTTTAGGTGAAGATATTTATTATTACATGTGGGACGGGCTGACGTTTGTAGACAGGAGAAATGAGCCATCAGTTTTTACTTCCTGTTGTCCACCTGATGGAGGCAGAGGTGCGTCAGCTTCGAACACAGTTTGCGTAAATTGAAAAGGTGTGGCCTTTGTGCTAATTGAAGAACTGGTCACTGTAGTCTGTAGTACCCTGGGATGCAGGAGTTAATGCTATGCTGAGGCTGTCTGATCATTGGTCAAAGAGGCCATCTGCCTTGATTCCAGTGGTGATTGTATTAAGGATTCAGTAATGGATGTACTGGTTTGGTAGATGCTGCCTGACCTGCTGAGTTACTCCAGCATTTTGTGTCTATCTTTGGTATAAACCAACATTTGCAATTCCTGTTTGTTTTACTAGTTTGATGTACTTGGGGTGGAGCAGTGAATGCTTCACTTTCTGAATTCTACGTGCTTTACATTTTTGGAGTTGGTAAGGCCATACTTTGAATTTGTAGAAACAAAGAACTGCAAATGTTGGTTAATACACAAAAACGCACAAGGTACTGAAGTAACTCAGCAGGCCAAGCAGCAACTCTGGAGAACATGGATAGATTAAGTTTTGGGTTGAGACCCATCTTCAGACTGATTGTAGTGGGAGGGAGAAGAAAGCTGGCAAAGGGGAGAGGCAGGAGAGTGTGGCAAGTATTGGGTCAATAGACAATAGGTGCAAGAGTAGGCCACTCGGCCCTTTGAGCCAGCACCGCCATTCAATGTGATCATGGCTGATCATCCCCAATCAGTACCCCGTTCCTGCCTTCTCCCCATATCCCTTGACTCCGCTATTTTAAGAGCCCTATCTACCTCTCTCTTGAAAGCATCCAGCGAACCTGCCTCCACCACCCTCTGAGGCAGAGAATTCCACAGACACCACTCTCTGTAAGAAAAAGTGTTTCCTCGTCTCCATTCTAAATGGCTTACTCCTTATTCTTAAACTGTGGCCCCTGGTTCTGGACTCCCCCAACATCGGGAACATGTTTCCTGCCTCTAGCGTGTCCAAGCCCTTAACAATCATCACGTGCAAGAGGGGTTTGTCAGGCAGATGGTTGGAACAAAGGCCCGAGATAAGAGGAACAGGTGTAGGAGATAGACACACAATGCTGGAGTTATTCAGCAGGACAGGCAGCATCTCTGGGGAGAAGGAATGTGTGACGTTTCGGGTTGAGACCCTTCTTCAGACTAGTCGGGAAAGGGAAACGAGAGATATAGAAAGTGATTCAATTCAATTCAATTCAATTCAATTCAATTCAATTCAACTTTAATGTCATTGCACAAATACTGAGTATGGGTACAACGAAATGCAGTTTTGCGTCAGTCCGTAGTAGTGCAATATAGAAATTTAATAAAAAAAAGAGGATACAGAATAACTTGGGTGGGGGAGGGATGGAGAGGGAATGCAGGGGTTACTTGAAATTAGAGAAATCAAATTTATACCAGATATACCAGATGAAGAGAAATATAGAACAAATGAATGAAAGATATGCAAAAAAAGTAATGATGATAAAGGAAACTGGCCATTGTTTGTTGTGCGACTTGGGTGGGGGAGGGATGGAGAGGGAGAGGGAATGCAGGGGTTACTTGAAATTAGAGAAATCAAATTTATACCACTGGGTTGTAAGCTGCCCAAGCGAAATATGTCTGTCAGTTCAGTTTTATTTGTCATATGTAAGTTAACACAGGGTCAACGGTACAATGAAATGTGTTAGACAAGACAACGGGTCACCTCAGCAATGATATTACAAGGATAAAATTAAGATAAAAGAAGATAAGATAAAAGTGACATTAGTAGGTAAAAGACGATAATAAATAAAAAAATAAAATATTCAACATGTATGATGTGTTTATGAGTTCAGAAGCCTGATGGCCTGATGATACAAACTGTTCTTAAGTCTGGTGGTACCTGCAGCCATGCTCCTGTATCGTCTGAAGAAGGGTTTCGGCCCGAAACGTCGCCTATTTCCTTCGCTCCATAGATGCTGCTGCACCCGCTGAGTTTCCCCAGCATTTTTGTGTACCTTTGATCTTCCAGCATCTGCAGTTCCTTCTTGAACTCCTGTATCGTCTGCCTGACGGTAACAAGGAGAACAGTCTGCGTGCTGGATGGCTGTGGTTCTTGATGATGCTGTGTGCCTTCCGCAGACACCGCCGGTGGAAAATGTCTTGAATGGCCGGGAGACAGTTGCCAGTGATGTGCTGTGCTGTGCCGCCTTCACCACTCTCTGTAGTGATTTGCGGCTGTGGGCAGAACAGTTCCCGTACCGGACTGATGCAGCCCGTCAGCAGACTCTCGATGGTGCATATGTAGAGGTTTGTGAGGATGCTGGCGTTCATGCCAAACTTCCTCAGTCTTCTCAGGAAAATTTTCCTCAAATTTGTTCAAATCAAGATGCTGTTCCTCAAATTTGCGTTTAGCCTCACTCTGACAATGGAGAAGGCCGAGAACAGAAAGTGTGTAGGAAGGAACTGCAGATGCTGGTTTGTGTGTAGCCTCACTCTGGCAATGGAGTTCAGGAAGGTCAGCGTGGGAATGGGAAGGGGAGTTAAAATGGCTAGCAACTGGGAGATCCAGTAGATCTCAGTGGGTCGAACCAATATTGTGTTCAGTTTTGGTCATCCTGCTATAGGGAAGATGCCATTAAGCTGGAGAGAGTGTGGAGGTGAGCATATGGAACAAGCTGCTGGAGGAAGTACAATTATTACATTCAAAAGACATTAGGTCAGATACATGATCGGAAGGTTTGCAGCGATATGGGACAAACATGGGCAAATGGGGGTAGCTTAGATGTGGCATCTTGGTCGGCATGGCCTGTTTCTGTATTGCATGACTTTCTGTCTTATCACATCCTGCTAGACTTCTGCAAACACTAAATTAAATCATCAAATTTGAAGTCTGTAAGAATGATTTATACTTGCAAGACATTACTGCTATGTGTAATTGTGAGAGGGTAAACATAGAAACATAGAAAATAGGTGCAGGAGGAGGCCAGTCAGCCCTTCGAGCTAGCACCGCCATTCATTGTGATCATGGCTGATCGCCCCCAATCAATAACCCGTGCCTGCCTTCTCCCCATATCCCCTGATTCCACCAGCCCCTAGAGCTCTATCTAACTCTCTCATAAATCCATCCAGTGATTTGGCCTCCACTGTCCTCTGTGGCAGGGAATTCCACAAATTCACAACTCTCTGGGTGAAAAAGTTTTTTCTCACCTCCGTCGTAAATTACCTCCCCTTTATTCTAAGACTGTGGCCCCTAGTTCTGGACTCGCCCAACATTAGGAACATTTTACCTGCATCTTGCCTGTCCAGTCCTTTTATAATTTTAAATGTTTCTATATGAAACCCCCTCATCCTTCTAAACTCCAGTGAATAGAAGCCTAGTCTTTTCAATCTCTCCCCATATGACAGTAACAATTTAAAGGCAAGGAGAAGATAAAAATAGGAAATAAGGGGCACTCATTCAGAGGATGGTAGACAGTAATGAGGAATTCAATCCACAGAGTACAGGGGAAAGTCTTAGAATACCTTGTAGTAAAAATGGAACTTGATTTATTCAGTCATTATAAACTAATAGCTTTAAAGCTTTGTTCTGCATGACATAACATCCTTATTGTACTGCAACAAATCTCTTCAAGTCATTTTACAATTTAAACAAGGAGGAAAGATATTTTTGGCTTTGGAAACAGAGATCCATTATTGATGATGCGGTTAATTAGATAGTGGATAAGTGCAGCTAAGATGTGAACAGCTAAACTTTAGGCAACCTGGTCTTCATGGGGAGTGGTGTTTAAAAGTAAAGCTGCAGTGCTGCATTCATGGAGTCTTGCGATTTGGGTGTATTGAGGGTTTTAGCACCGTGAAGACTGAAGCTTTATGGAGGTGGGGTGATAGGCAGATATCATCTTTGAGATGACCAGGAAAGAACTGTGGATTCTGGTTTATACTGAAGATGGAAACAAAATGCTGGGGTAAGTCAGCAGGTAAGGCAGCATCGCTGGAGAAAAAGGAATAGGTGACATTTTGTGTCGTCTGAAGAAGGGTTCTGACCTGAAACGTCACCTATTCCTTTTCTACGGAGATGTTGCCTGACCGCTGAGTTACTCCACCATTTTATGTCTGTGTTTGATCTTTGAGATGAGTTAAGTTCAGGGGGAAATTGGGAATTGAATCTGCAGTGTATTGAGGTTGATCTGGAGTCTTAGCTTTCTCGAACTTCTGATCAAGAAATGTAAGAATTCTTTGATTTCAAAGATTTTTTTTTTAACTGACTGAAATAATTTGTTGCTTTTTTATTCTTTAAACATATTTAAAATACATTATCAATACATAGCTGGTATAAATGTCACTAAGAAGTGGAAAAAATAATAAATGACCCTTCCCACCCTGGTCATACACTTTTTGGACAAAAGATAAAGGATTGCAAGCACAGACCATCAGACTAGACAACAGCATTCCAGCTGTTATCAGACATTTGAACGGCCCTCTCAAATGTGAAGATGAGTTTTGATCTCCCAACCCACTTTTTGTACCTGCATTGTCTTTTCAGTTGTAACACTGTGTATCACACATTCTGTGTTTTCCCTTTTTTGCACTATCTTTATGTATGTATGTATCCATGCCTGTAGTTGTGCATGGTATGATCTGCTTGAATGAAACTTGATTAAAATTAAATTATGTAACATGTCTGAGGAAAAAAAAGGTCCAGTATAAGGCCAGGGTGCTTGGAAAATCTGCTTCTTAAAATATAAAGGCTTTATAAACCACTACAGAAACAAGGAACTGCAGATGCTGGTTTACAAAAAAGGCACAGTGCTGGAATAACTTCGGGTCAGGCAGCATCTCTGGAGAACATGGATACAGACTGTTGGACTCACGCAGCGGGTCAGGCAGCATCTCTGAAGAACATGGATAGGTAATGTTTCAGATTCCGACTGATCCATGTTCTCCAGATATGCTGCCTGACCCGCTGAGTTACTCCAGCACTCTTTTTATGTAAAGCGCTGCCCTTGTATTGTTATTGAAGAAATATTTTTAATTTTCAAAGGCTTTTCATCTAGCTTAATGGCCAAAGTCTGGATGATTGCAGTGTTCAATTCCCTTTACACTCTTCAATAGATGGTACATGCCTGGATGCAACATTGTGTGTAGGGAGGAACTGCAGATGCTGGTTTAAACTGAAGACATCCAAAAGGCTGGAGTTACTCCAACTGGACAACGTTGATGCATGGACATAATCGGCAAATATCGAGGGTGTCACATAAGTGGAATTTAGGGACCATCTCTTCAGAATAAGCTTGATTCCATGGCAAGGCTAATTCATAAAGCATTAATCTCCTCGGGGGTCAAACTTAACTGGATCTGTCACAAATACCAGAGATACATATTCTTCAGTGAGTAGTTTGTCTCTTATTCCACAATGCTTTTCCATCATCTGCTAAGTATGTCAGAATTATGCTGGAATACTTTGCACATTCCTGGATGGGTGCAGCTCCAGCACCACTGAAGAACCGTGACCACATCCTCAAATGTCCACTCACTCCCACTACACCAGAGTGTCCACTGCTGCATCTATATTTGCAGCAACTCCAGACAAGAGAAGAGACAGTTTGGCTCTGTATTCCTTGGAGTTTCAAAGTATTAGGTCTGATCTTCAAACATGGATCCTTAGGGGCCTTGACAGGCGTTTCCATCGTGTGGGAGTTATGAACAAGGGGACACAGCTACAAAATGTATATTATTTAAAATTGTGCTGTGTAGAAATTACTTCTCTGGGGACAATGAATCTGGGATTTTCTCCAGGGAATATGGAGTTCAAATTGTGAGATATATTAAAGTGGATTGAAATAAATATTTCAAAGATGGGGGAATTAAGGCTTGTGCGAATCTGGCACAGAAGGGGCATTGAGGCCAGCATAGATCATCCATTGAACGGCAGGACAGGCAGGCAGGCAGAGCCTCTTACCATTTCCATCTCAAGTAAAGCAGCATACTGATTAGTAAGTGTATTTCCATCCCCCCCATTTTTAGCTTGGGATGTTCAGCATGTCCCCAACAACCATCACTTGTACAGATGTGCCATAGAAATCATGTTAATGGGCTGCAACACAGCCTGGATGGCTCCATCCAATACCGCCATAAATTGCAGCCCAGACTATCACACAACCCAGCCTCCCTTCCATTGACCCAATCTACACTTCACGCTGCCTCAGCAGGGCCACCAACATAATCAAGGACAGTCTCACCCCGGTCGGTCACTCCCTCTCCCTCTCCCTCTGCTCCCATCTCCCATCAGACAAGAGATACAGAAGTTTAATAATGATACTTCCAGATTCAGGGACAGTTCCTTCCAACTTTATCAGGCAACTGAACGATCCCCATATCAGCTAGAGTGCGATCCTGATCTACCTCATTGGAGACCGTTGAACTATCTTTAGTCAGATTTAATCTGACTACAGTGTTATATCTTGCACTAAACGCTGTACCTTTTATACTTTATCTGTGGACAGCTTGATTGTATTTATGTATAGTATTTGATTGGATAGCACACAAACACAAACTTTTCACTGGACCTCAGTACACATGACAATAATAAACTAAACTAAAGTGCTTACTCATTGTTGCTGTGGGAGTGCCTTTTATGAAAAGATTGCAATAGTTCAATAAGTGGCTCACTTCTGAGCAAAAAGAGGTGGACAGCTAGAAGTTATACTGGGAATGAATGAAAAACAAGCACCATTCACGGTACCATTGAACTAAAAGAGAGAAAATTCAGCAAAGTAGCAGATGACATTCATTGACACCCGTTGCAGTGTGGATATTAAGCAAGGAAGATTAATCTGTAATTGTGAAGCTCACCTGTATTCAACATATGTGATGCTAATTCTTGAAATTGTCCAAAATACTGGAGGCTACAGGCATTTATGGATTCACTTACTGATGGAACCATTAGGAAAAAGGAAAGAGAAATTTGGGAGGGAAAGCGGAAATGAATCTTGTCTAGTTAATGCTGAGCTACATTTGAATTTCAGGCATCAAAGGATGTTACATGTTTTGATGCTGTATTAAGTGGAGAAAGGGGTACCTGTATGTCAGAACTAAATTGAGCTGGGATTAATCTTTCAACACACTTTAGCTGCTACCTTGTGAAATCTGGATGCTATTAGCAGGGCCTAAAGCGAAACCTGGAGATTTGACAGAAGTATATAAAATTATGAGAGGCAAATATAGGGTCGACAGTCAGAATCCTTTTCCCAGGGTGGGAATGTCCATCACCTAAAGGCATAGCTATAAGGTGAGAGGGAGAAGTTTAATGGAGATGTGTGGGGTAAGTTTTTATTTACACAGATTAGTTGGGGGCCTGGAACTCATTGGCAGGGGTGGAGGCGGATACGATAGTGGCGTTTAAGAGGCTTATAAATAGTCACATGGAAGTGCGGGGAATAGAGGGATATGGATCATGTACAGGCAGATTAGATCAGTTTAACTTGACATTATGTTCGGCACAAACGCTGTTGGCCGAAGGGCCTGTCCAGTGCTATATTCTTATGTTCTTTGGTAACAAGTGGTGTTGCCTCATAGCTCGGAGACAAAGAGAAGGAGAACTTTAATTAAAAAATCTTGCTTGTAAATCAGTATTTGTTTCTCAACTGAAGGAGAAGGACAAAACCTACATAGCAATGCCACAAATTGCAGCATGATAAACGGATATGTCAGAGAAACCAAAATCACATTTATTCTGTAGGAAGGAACTGCAGATGCTGATTTATACCAAAGATAAACACAAAATGCTGGAGTAACTCAGCAGGTCCTGCTGCCTGACCCGCTGGGTTACTCCAGCATTTTGTGTCTATTACATTTATTCTCTTTGAATGCATTTGTTGTGCACTGTCATATGTTGCATCTATCTATATTTAAAACTGTGTGTGTGTGTGTGCGCGCGCCTGACTTGTGGCTGTCAGCCTTTAATTCGTTGCTACGCCAACACCAGACACAGAATCGCCGAGATTTTTTCCATTTCGGTAGAGATTTCACTTTTCATTCCAAGTATCCACTCCTGATTAAATTTTGTCGTGTTTATGTACACATTTTAAAATAAAATCCTTCTTATCCCCCCCCTCCCCCCAAAATAAAAAAAAAACTGCTTCTCTCCCATAGAATGTTGGTGAACGTTCCATCGTGTGATGTCACAATGCCCAATGTTCACAGATGTCCAATCGGAATGGAACCATTTACATATGCCTTTGCAGCAGCCCCAGCACCAGCCCCTCCCCCGCAGCCTGTGTTGAAGCGCGTCATCACGTGTATGGGAATAGAGAAAGAGGATTGGGGGTGATAGTGAATGGGGAACAGATGGACTGTCCCTACCCCTCCCCCTTCCACTCTCCCTCCCCACTATTTCCCCTCTCTCCCCCCACCCCTCTCCCCCTCCTTCCACACTCCTCCCCCTCCCTCCCTTACCCCATCTCCCTCCTCACCCCCATCCCTCTCTCCCCCTCCCCATCCCTCTCTCCCCCTCCTCATCCCTCTCTCCTCCCCTCTCCATCTCCCTCTCCTCACCCCTCTCCCTCTCCTCCCACCCCCATCCCTCCCCCACCCCCTTCCCTCTCTACCCCACCCTCTTCCCTCTCTCCCCCCGCCCCCTTCCCCTACCCCTCTGTCCCTCTTCCACCACTCACCCTACCCCTCACTCCCCACTTCCACTTCTCTCCCCCTTACCCCACCCCTCTCCCTCTGTGTCCCCCACCCCTCTCTCTCCCTCCCCTCTCCCCCCCACCCCTTCCCCTACCCCTTCCCCTACCCCTGTCCCTCTTCCACCACCCCTCCTACCCCTCTCCCCCTCCCTCCCTCCCCACTCTTCCACTTCTCTCCCACCCCTCTCCCTCTGTGTCCCCCACCCCTCTCTCTCCCTCCCCTCTCCCCCCTACCCCCTTCTCCCTCCCCACTCGTCCCCCTCCCTCTACACTCTTCCCCCTCTCTCCCCTACCCCATCTCCCTCCACCCCTCTGTCCCCCGCTCCCCCACACCTCTCTCCCCCTCCCCTCTCTCTTCCCCTCCCCCACCCCTCTCTCATCCCCCCTCTCCATCTCCCTTGCCAAAGACATTCTTGCCATAGAGGGAGTACAGAGAAGGTTAACCAGACTGATTCCTGGGATGTCAGGACTTTCATATGAAGAAAGACTGGATAGACTCGGCATGTACTCGCTAGAATTTAGAAGATTGAGGGGGGGATCTTATAGAAACTTACAAAATTCTTAAGGGATTGGACAGGCTAGATGCAGGAAGATTGTTCCCGATGTTGGGGAAGTCCAGAACAAGGGGTCACAGTTTAAGGATAAGGGGGAAATCTTTTAGGACTGAGATGAGAAAAACATTTTTCACACAGAGAGTGGTGAATCTCTGGAATTCTCTGCCACAGAAGGTAGTTGAGGCCAGTTCATTGGCTATATTTAAGAGAGAGTTAGATGTGGCCCTTGTGGCTAAAGGGATCAGTGGGTATGGAGCGAAGGCAGATACAGGATACTGAGTTGGATGATCAGCCATGATCATATTGAATGGCGGTGCAGGCTCGAAGGGCCGAATGGCCTACTCCTGCACCTATTTTCTATGTTTCTATGTTTCCCTCTCCTCACACCCCCCTCCCCCACACCTCTCTCCCCATCCCCCTCTCTCACCCCCAACCCCGCTCTCCTTTCCCTCCCAAATCTCTCCCGTTACCTCCTCCTCCCCCCCCCCCCACCCGCAAACGCCGTTGTGGAAACGGGTCTGCACTTGGTCTAGTAACACTTAAACGTAGCAAAATTCAGCGGTGTAAACAAAAAATGATGTATGGTATCTAGAGACGCTCCCCCCCCCCCCCACCTCCCTCCACCATTCTATTATGTAGTACCAACATTCTGAGAAGAAAGTTGGTAGTTTTCACAGTTCCCTGTTGCTTGTTACATGTTAAGTTTATCTGCATGAATTTTACTTATTTTCTCTATTCTACCACTCGCATAATATGTACTTGCTTTTTCATCTTCTTTCCTGAGAAGGATTATGTAGCTACACTGCATTGCAGGTTTGTGGGAAGGAGCTGTAGCTGCTGGGTTACACCATAGTTGTGGCTCAGGTTGCATCTCTGGAAAAAAGCCAGGAATAGGTGACGCTTCAGGTCAGAACCCTCTTTTTGAAGAAGAGTTCCGACTCAAAGTGTCACCTACTCCTTTTCTCCAGAGATGCTGCCTGACCCACAGAGTTAATCCAGCATTTTACATCTATCTGCATTATAAGTCACCTGGTTTAGGGGTGGGGTGTGGTAAAGGTTGAATGGTCTATAAAGATTTTCCGCAACACGAGTTGGGGAATAAATCTTATGTTTATTTACATTTTCAATGTAAAGGGAATTTTATTCTGTATCTTTGGGTATTGGTTTTAAAATTTTGGAAGGGTGAATTTTCCTTGCCTGAATGACTGGGTCTGCAGTGGCAGTGCTTTGTATATTCTGGAAAAGACTCATCTTGAGTTAAGCATAAATCTATTTTCTCTCATCAGCTGAGATTCTGAAAAAAAAAAATAATTTTAAGGGCAACTTTTTCACTCAGAGGATGGTGGGTATATGGAGCTGGCAGATGAAGTAGTTGAGGCAGGAACTATAACAGCGTTTGAAAGACTTGGACAGGTACATGGATAGAAAAGGTTTAGAGGCATGAGGACCAAACGGGGGCAAGTAGGACGAGTGTAGATGGGACATCTGAATCAGTATGGACGAGTTGGACCGGTTTCAGTGCTGCATGACGCAAATAGATTTAAAAAACAGCAATTTGCTTCATTCACATGGTTTTAATTTTCACTGGTACAGTTGGCTTTGGGGCTTTTAGATGGGGACTATGAGAGAAGGACATGTCTGAATATGGTAAGGCATGGGCAAAGAAAACAGTGTCTAAACTTTTGTGTCTGATGGTGCCTATTTTTACAATCTGGTTTAAAAATGACATCAAATTGTATTTACCTTTATGCTAATCGGTGACGATAAATGCTGCAAGTGACGGCCATCTTTGGTGCTGATGATAGCTGGACTCTTGTGTGAAGTGAAAGCCTACTGACCTTCTGTGAGTCAGTGGAGAAGTGCACAATGGTGTTCCACAATGTATCTAAAGATAATTGATTTATGATGAATACAATGTATATGTACATCTTGTCACAATTACTCACAGAGGAACTTTTTTTAAGGTAGATGGAATTATTTGTAATTATGGAGACACAAGAAACTGGATGCTGCAAACTGAACCGAAAATAAGCGGCTGGAGGAACCCAGCAAGACAAGCAGGGATTGTCTTGGGAGGGGTGGGGGTGGGGGGGGGGGGGGGGGGGGGGGGGGGAGGGAACGAGCGAGACCATGCATTACTTGTAATTTTGTCCGGATTGACAGCTTAATGTACTTTTTGGTCGGCAGCTACAACTTAAAACCCAAACGGTTGCCACAGTCTTAGAATAAAGGGGAGGCCATTTAAGACTGAGGTGAGAAAAACTTTTTCACCCAGAGAGTTGTGAATTTATGGAATTCCCTGCCACAGAGGGCAGTGGAGGCCAAATCACTGGATGGATTTAAGAGAGTTAGGTAGAGCTCTAGGGGCTAGTGGAATCGAGGGATATGGGGAGAAGGCAGGCACGGGTTATTGATTGGGAACGATCAGCCATGATCACAATGAATGGCGGTGCTGGCTCGAAGGGCCGAATGGCCTCCTCCTGCACCTATTTTCTATGTTTCTATGTTATCTTATATTTGCATTGCCCACTAAAGGCGTTACATTAATTCTGATATGCTGGGGAGGAGAACAACCGCAGTCGCCAATCCCGTACAATGTCCTTAAACCCGTTTCACTACTTGTTTATGCTTTAAGATGTTTTCAATACCAGGGAGTAGTACCTTTGAGCAAAATGCGTTGGAGAGTAAGATAATGTAAGCAACAGCATTGAACTTACACCTGATTTTTCTCTCTTATTACACTTTAGTCAGAATTATTTTCAGCACATTGGTGAGGGAGAAAAATAATTGGTTAATTGTAAGTTTTAAAACTGCAACTTTTTTTCATGCTTTCCTTACCAAATTTTCTAACCCTTCCACTGTCCTCCTTCCCCTACCATTCCCGAATGAGAATCTTATGCTTGGATATCATCAAACATTCAAATGAAGCATTCAACATACATTAAAATTCTCTAGAAACATGCTCCATATGTCATTTTACAATTATAGATGGGCAGAGTTAAGTTGCAATAATATTGGAGTTCAGACAGAACCTTCTCCATTACATTTGTGTTTATACCTCTCCAGCAGCACGTGCTAAACAATGATCCTTCTGCTTTAATCTGCGTCATGGAGGTTAACTTTTCAGATGAGATCAGCTAACTGCAGATTAGGAATCGGATTTGAAGGACTTTGCCGTACCAATTAGAGTGTTTACTGAAGAGGCCAACTGAGATCACGTCTGCGGAAAAGAGCAGGCTTTTGGAAGCTGGAAACATGAGACTGCAGGTGCTGCAAGAACTGTTCAGTTGACCCGAGTTCCTCCAGCAATTTGTTTTGCTCCAGATTCCAGCACCAAGTCTCTTGTGTCTCCATTTTACTACTACTCTGCAAAGTCTATTAAAGATATGCTGGCTTTGAAGAAGTTTCCTAAGAGTCCCTCTCTCACTGCTCCCCTCTACAAATTCTACTACTCCCCATCTCATCGACCACTAACAATCTCCAACTTCGACCATGTTCTCAGTAAGACACCTACTGGCCCTTGCCTGCTCCTCCTCCCCGCTCTTTACATTGAGTACACCCCCTTCCATTCTCAGTCCTGATGCAGGGTATCAATCCGAAACGGATATCTTGACAGTTCCTCTTTCTACCCCCGTCTGATGCTGCTTGAACCAGCGAGTTCCTTCAGCAGTTTGTTTTTTATTGAAACCCATTGTCTATGGCCCTTGTCATGATCATATTGAATGGCGATGCTGGCTCGAAGGGCCGAATGGCCTACTCCTGCACCTATTTTCTATGTTTCTAATCCTCCCCTATTTATATCATCCCTGCCATTCTCAGTCCTGATGCAGGATATCGACCCGAAACGGAAACGTTGACAGTTCCTCTCTTCTGCCCCACAGATGCTGCTTGACTTGGAGTTCTTCCAGCAGTTTGTTTTTTATTGAAGCTTGGCATGGTTAAACCAGAGAGGCTAAGATGTGGACAGGTTCAATGGTTGTTGTCTTTAATGTGACCATGAAGTTGATGGTAGAACTTTCCCCTTGTTTGCTCATTTTTCTGGGTTTGAAAGTCACTTGTTAAAATCCCACTTGGGCAGGTAATGTAAACCGACTCTTTGCTGATGCATTGGGTGGAACAAGGTGACATTAATTAAAGTTACCTCCACAGAGGAGCTTATAGAAACTTGACATCCACCCCATCTCTGAAAACCAGGAAAACATTTCTCTGCAAAAAGCACGTTACTTTTGAATGATAAGCTTAGAAACAAGGCCAGTCTTTTCTCTCATTGAGACATAATGAGGGGAAGACAATGAATGCCTTTTGGCATCCTGACAAATTTTAACATTCAATTAGTGTAATTTATGGAATCTTATTGCAGTAGTTACTGTACTTCAGATGCATTACTTTTACCTTGAGATTGTGGAACGTGCTATATTAGTGCAGGTTTGTTCTTTTGAGCTTCTTGAGTATGAACATTGAATTCAAAGCTGAATAAAGCGCTCACTTTTTGTGGAAAAAGTTAACTGGCAAATAGCAGCAAAATTGGAATCTCAAAATACGAATTTATTCTGAAACGTTATCCTTGTTTCCCTTTCCATGGATGCTGCCTGACCTCTTGGGTCTCAGAGTCACAGAAACGGGCCCCAGCGGAATTTTCCCACGCCGACCAACATGCCCCATCTACACTAGTCCCACCTACCTGTGTTTGGCCCATGTCCCTCTAAACCATTCCTATCCATGAACCTGTCTAAATGTATTTTTAAATGTTATACTACCTGCCTCAAATACCTCTGGCGGCTTGTTCCATATATCCATATGGCGACTTGTTCCATATATCCATATATATATGTGGAAAAAGTTGCCCTTCTGGTCCCTATTAAATATTTCCCCTCTCACCTTAAACCCATGTCCTCTGGTTCTTGATTCCCCATCTCTGGTAAAAGAGACTGTGCAATTTGCCTATCTATTCCCCTCATTATCTTATCCACCTCTAAAAGATAACCCCTCAACCTGCTGTGCTGCAAAGAATAAAGTCCTAGCCTGTTCAATCTCTCCCTATACCGCAAACCGTCAAGTGCTGGCAACATCCTCGTAAAACCTCACTGCCCCAGTCCCAGTTTCACAACATCTTTCCTATAGCAGGGTGACCAAACTTGAACATGATACTCCAAATGCGGCTGTAAATGTCATGTACATCTGTAACATAACGTTCCAACTTCATTACTCAATAGCCTGCCTGATGAAGGCCCATGTACTACTGAAAGCCTTCTTGACCATCCTGTCCACCTGTGGTTCCACTTTCAGGGAACTATGTACTTGCACTCCCAGACCCCCCTGCTCTATAACAATCCCCAAGGCCTTGACTTTCACTGTGAATGTCCTGCCCTGATTTAACTCCCTAAAATATAACACCTCACACCTATCTGCATTAAACTCCAGTAACCATTCCTCAGTCCACTTGACCAACTGGTTAGGATACTACTGTAATTTTTCATAACAGTCTTCTCCATCAATGATATCGCCTAATTTAGTGTCACCTGCAACTTACTAATCATGCTTTGTACATTCTCATCCAAATTATTGATATAAACTAGCAACGTCAATGTGCCCAACACCGATCCCTGAGGCACACCATGAATCACAGGCCTCCAGTCGAAAACCAACCTTCCACCATGTGACACCATAATCTCCATTGGATGTTGCTCTGATCCCTATCACTGCTGGACTGGCAAGGAAAGGCCAATCCCCAGCATCATTGGTAATAGCTGGGTCCAATTCGCTGATATTGGTTGACCACATGAACCTTTAAACCTACTCCCTGTAAAGCCCAGGCATTGTGGCCAGAAGGGAGACATAGTGAGGCGTCGCCCTGCTAGTTGGCGCTAACCCCCTGTCGCAGGTTGGAGGAAGACAGCCACTGGGACATACCCGAGACCACCAGAACCTGCTTCTTAGATATTGGTTCCTCTCCAGTTCCTCTTGTACAGGACATCTCTTCCCCAGAAGAGACCCCAATGGTCCAAAAATGTGAATCCCTGTCCCATGCACGTACTCATCAGCCACGCATCCAACTGTCCTATCGTCATGTTTCTTTCCTCACTAGCACGTGGCACCAGGGGTCTGGAGTTTACTACCGTGGAAGTCCTGCTTTTAAACTTTTTGCTTAATTCCCTATAATCACTTTGCAGGATCTAATCCTTTTTTCTACCTGGGTCATTTGTGCTAACATGCACAACGCCTTCTGGCTACTCGCCCTTCGCCGTGGGAATGTCATGCAGTGGCTCGGAGACATCCTGGATCCTGGCACCAGGAGGGCAATGCACTACCCTGGAGTCTTGATTGCTAGTACAGAATGTCCTGTCCGCTTCCCTGTCCAATGAGTCTCCTACCATGATAGTTCTGCTGGACATTACCCTTCCCTGCTGTGCCTCAGAGCCAGGCTCGGTGCCACAGACTTTGCTGCTGCTGCTCATCTCTCAATAGTCATCCCTCCCCAAAAGTTTCCAAAACGGTTTTGAATGGAAACGACCTTCACTCGGTCTACTCCATTTCCTCGTGGTCACCTACTGACTCTCTTCCTGTAGTTTAGGTGTGACCACCTCGCTATAACTCCTGTCTATGAAGCTCTCATTCTCATTGTTGATCCTGAGGTCGTGCAGCTCCAGCTCCAGTCCCCTAACACGGTCTTTCAGGAGCTGCACCTGGACACAATTCCCACTGGTGTAGACATCAGGGACACCGGTAGTTTCCCTGAATTCCCACATCCTACAGGAACATTGCACCATTCTACCTGCCATCAATTCTGCACCCAAGAGGTAAAAAAAGCACAACACTCTGAGAGTGGTAGCGGTGTGGAATGAGCTTCCAGTGGAAGTGGCGGCGGCAGGTTCGTTGGTATCATTTAAAAATAAATTGGATAGGCATATGGATGAGAAGGGAATGGAGGGTTATGGTATGAGTGCAGGCAGGTGGGACTAAGGGAAAAAAGTTGTTCGGCACGGACTTGTAGGGCCGAGATGGCCTGTTTCCGTGCTGTAATTGTTATATGGTTATATGGTTATAAGACAAAGAATCAGCAGACGTACCTTTACCTCCTTACCCCTCTGCTCAGCCTCCTCGCCCTTGTCTCCACATTAGAGCTTCACCATCACACCTCCTCTCTTCCAACATGGCCACTGCCAATAGCCTGCTCCGCTGCAGTTTGCCTTCTCTTCGCTGGCTGCCAACGTTCCAACGAACATTGTGTTTTTATTATGAATCAGTTTATTTGGGAATTGAAAGCTTCTTCTACTTCTTCTTGTGTATGACTTGCACAGCCTAAAGTTGGAGGACAACTTGTCCTATTTGATCTTATTTGATTGTGCACGCCGGGTAGATTGCATTCGTCGAAACAGGGCGGACCACGTGAAGGTTGCAATCTTCCACCCCGGAATTGAAAGCTAAGGAAATTGAAAACTAAAGAATGGGTGCAATCTATGACGTGGCTTGTCATGGTTTTAATCCTTTGTTGCTCACATAATTAGCATTAATGACCAGGATATCCCTCTGGCAAGTAGCATCTAAACTTGACTTGTTGAAGGACAGGAACTAATATATTTAATTAAAATATCGGTTATGGGAATAGAAATCTTTTGTTCCACATAACCAACTATAAAAACGGCATACCTCCCTTTGAGATTCACTTATCATCAGTAGCACATCCACTTCAGCTGAGTTTTTGAAAGTATTTGCAACAAGAATATTACAATTGAGGATGAAGAGAGTGGATTCTACTAAGATTCAACTACCGACTGCCAGAGTTCTCTCGAGTATACACATTGCTCAATGCGCATTTTTCTTCTGTTACTGTGAAGAAAGACATGAAGACTGTGGAATTTGGGACAGTTAATGGAGATGTCTTGAGGACAGTTTGTATTAGGCTTGAGGAGGTGCTGGACGTCCTCAGGCATATGAAGGTAGATTAATCTCCCAGGCCTGGTCAGATATATCTGAGTACACTGTAGGAAGCTAGAGAAGAAATTGCAGGAGCCCTGGCTGAATCATCCTCATGAATTGGGGGTAGAGTGCTGACATGGGTAGAAAATTGGTTGACAGACAGGAAACAAAGGGTAAGGATTAACGGGTCCCTTTCAGAATGGCAGGCGGTGACTAGTAGGGTGCTGCAAGGCTCGGTGCTGGGACAGCAGCTATTTACGATATACATTAATGATTTAGATGAAAGGATTAAAAGTAACATTAGCAAATTTGCAGATTACACAAAACTGGGTGGCAGTGTGAACTGTGAAGAGGATGCTATGAGGATGCAGGGTGACTTGGACAGGTTGGGTGAGTGGGCAGATGCAGTATAGTGTGGATAAATGTGAGGTTATCCACTTTGGTGGCAAGAACAGGAAGGCAGATTAATATCTAAAATGGTGTCAGGTTTGGAAAAGGGGAAGTACAACAAGACCTGGGTGTCCTTATTCATCAGTCACTGAAAGTAAGCATGCAAGTACAGCAGGCAGTGAAGAAAGCTAATGGCATGTTGGCCTATATAACAAGAGGAGTTGAGTATAGGAGCAAAGAGGTCCTCTGCAGTTGTACAGGGCTTTGGCAAGACCACACCTGGAGTATTGTGTGCAATTATGGTCTCCTAATTTGAAGAAGGACATTCTTGCTATTGAGGGAGTGCAAGGTAGGTTCACAAGGTTAATCCCAGGGATGGTGGGACTGTCATATGATGAAAGAATGGAGCAACTGGGCTTGTATTCACTGGAATTTAGAAGGATGAGAGGAGATATTATAGAAACATAAAATTATTAATAGATTGGACACGCTAGATGCAGGAAACATGTTCCCGATGTTGAGGAAGTCCAGAACCAGGGGCCACAGTTTAAGAATAAGGGATAGGCCATTTAGAACTGAGATGAGGAAACACTTTTTCACCCAGAGAGATGTGAATTTTTGGAATTTCCTGCCTCAGAAGGCATTGGAGGCTGATTCACTGGATGTGTTTAAAAGAGTTAGATAGAGCACTTGGGGCTGGCGGAATCAAGGGGTATGGGGAGAAGGCAGGACCGGGGTTCTGATTGTGGATAATCAGCCATGATCACATTGAATGGCGGTGCTGGCTTGAAGGGCTGAATGGCTACTCCTGCCCCTGTTGTCTATGTATCAATGTATCACTAGACACGGGTGAGGTGCCGGAGGGCAGCTAATGTTGTGACTATTTATGAAAGGCTGTAAGGAAAAGCCTGGGAACTATAGACCAGTGAGCCTAACATTTGTGGACCTCTCTGGTCCTCTTCATTTCCAACTACCGGTGTGTCATTAACCGTGTTGACTTCCCCACTCCCCTTACCCACTCCAATCTTCCCCCCTCTGAACGCACAGACCTCCGCTTGCTCAACAACAATCCCAGCTTTGTTTTTAAACCCACCAACAAGGGAGGTGCCGTTGTGGTCTAGCAAGCTGACCTCCACCAGCTGAGGTTTGATGCCAGCTCTTGGACGTCTCCTCATACCTACCCCTTGGCCTTGATCCCACAGCTCAATACCAGGCCTCATCTCTCAGACTGTTATCGATCTCATCACTTTTGGTGATCTGCCCTCACAGCCTACAACATTATAATTCCAGTCCCATCTTACCAACATCCGAGAAGCATCGCAGGCCCACCAACCCTTCAATAACTTTCAATCCCGAGGCCCCAATTGCTGCATCTTTACCATGGGCGTCCAGTCCCTTTCTACCTCCATCCTCCACCAGGAGGATATCAAGGCCCTCCGGTTCTTCCATGAACAGAGACCCAATCAGTTTCCCTCCACTAACACTCTCCACCTCCTGCAGAGCTTGTCCTTACCCTCAACAACTTCTCTTTCTTCCATGGGGACTCGCATGGACCCCAGCTATGTCTGCCTTTTGTTGGTTAAGTCATATTGTCCTGGTCCAAGCATACACTGGCACCATACACAACTGTATTTCTGGGTACACCTGCATGGGGGCCGCCACCTGCACCCGTGCAGAATTCCTTGATTTCATTATCACTAACTTCCACCTCTAGCCAGAATATCCACCTTCCCCCAGAGGAATAAGCCGGTTTTGAATCCATGCGTCGAAGTCATCGTGAATCCCGTACATCTTAATCTTCTGGATCAACCTACCATGAGGGACCTTATCAAAAGCCTTCAAGTATATAACTTAGGGTTAGGGTGGGAAGGGAAACATTTAATAGGAATCTGAGGGGCAACCTTTTCTCAGAGGGTGGTGAATGTATGAAACTGGCAGAGAAGATAGTTGAGGCAGGTAGAATAACATTTAAAAGACATTTGGTCAGGTACATGTATCGGAAAGATTTAGAGGTATATGGGCCAAATGTCGGCATGTGGGACTAGCATAGCTGGGGCATCTTGGTTGAGATGGGCAAGTTGGGCCAAAGGGCCTGTTTCTGTGCTGTATGACTGATTATTTAATATTATGTTTCCCTTTCCACAGATACAGATAATATTATGTATCTCTTTCCACAGATGTGGCTTGATTTGTTGAGCATCTAGTATTTTCTGTTTTTATTTTAGATTTCCAGCATTTGCAGTTTATTTTGTCATGATATATTATTCAACTTCGTTTTTCATGCCCTATATTCTCATCTCGACTGCTCTGCCTCCCAGGTTCTGAATATTTTATGACTTGTGACATTAAGTTTGTTTTAAATTCAAATGTGTATTTATGTTCTTGAGTATTTGATGATTTACTTTTAATATTTTTAGTTTCCTTTTTCTATGTCATTTGGTATACCAGTGAAATTTCTCTTCTAATTTTTATCTTAAACTGCATACCATAGATCTCCCATGGCAAGCAAGCTGGAGATTTCTACTCTTTGATGTGCTTTTTATGTACAGGGCTGTGAATGAATAAGTGCTTTCTTCTGTGCGTCATACCTGTACTTGTATCAAGAACAGCGCATTCTATCCTAGAGCCCCAGAAACTTAACCGTAACCCAAGACCCATCAGTCTACACCTTATTAATCCAAGCCTCATAAACCAGCTCTCTGAATTACTCATGGTCCTGTCCCACTTTGGCGACATTTTAGGCGAGTGCAGGAGACTCTGCGCTCGCCTCATGATCGCCACATGGTCGCCACATGTCCGCTGGTGGTCTCTGGTGTGTCTCCTTCATGGTCACGAGGAGTTCCTGCATTCTGGGAACTAGTCGCGGCCTCAGTATGGTCGCCGCAAATCTTTTAACATGTTGAAAATTTTTCTGCAACCAAAAAATGGTGGCCATGGAGAAAATTGATAATCCTGTAGTCGTAGGTGTAGTTGTAGTGGGATCGCCATGTAGTCATGGGTAGACTAGGTAGTTTTAGTTAATCGCCTTTGCTGACCAGTCATTTTCATTGGCTCATTGGGGATAAAAAAAACGATGTATCTCTCTAAAGTCTCAAAAGGCTCCTTCAACATCTTTTAAATAAAGTGATACTTAGCTTGAATTCTTCAGCATACAACTGCAAGTTTAGGTGCTGTAAGGCAGGTAAGATTGCACTAATGGAGTGAAGTGGTAATGAGCAGTGAGGTTAATAATCTGGAGATAAGAAGAAAAACATAGGTGGGGCAATTGCCGGCGGTGTGTAAACTGTAACCCTAACTCCAGGCACGGGATCTCCTTCAGCTCTTGCTCCTCACTTTGTGAATATCCAAAATCGGGGATCCATTTACAGTGATCTCAGATCCAGCAAGCAAATTCCAGTTCTATCAGACTTTGACCCTTTTTTTCTGCTTCTCAACTGTAACTCTTGCTCCAATGCATCTTTGATATTCAGAACCATCTCTCTCTTCAACATCCTCCCCCTCACCTCCTCCACGTCTTCTTATCATTAATCTTTAACCCCTCAGTATCTGTTTTGCTACCGTAGTTGCTTCATAGTTGGAGTCCATTGCTCCAGTGGGTGATAATTTGCATTGTTGTCTTTCTTGATCAAATGTGACTTAACTTGTGATTTACTTCCACGTGGCTTTGGTGTTTTATAGCCCAGGTCCTGTCAGGCACTAGGAATCCTTACAAACCAAACCAGTGTTTCCATCTACAAATGTTGTAAATTATAAGCTGGTGCATATAAATTGGGCGCAGCTGTTACTTGGTAAATCCACATCTGACGTGGGAGCTGTTCAAAGGCCAGATGGTCAGAATTCAGGACCAATATGTTCTGGTGTGGGCAAAAAATACAAGGATAGGAAAAGTTTAGAGAGATATAGGCCAAACGAAGAAAAACAGGACTAACTTAGATGGAATCCACCCATTCCTTCTCTCCAGAGATGCTGCTTGTCCCACTGAGTTGCTCCAGCATTTTGTTATTAACTTAGATGGGGCATCTTGATTGCCATGGACGAGCATAGAACAGTATAGCACAAGAACAGGTCCTTTGGTCCGCAATGTCTGTGCCGAACATGATGCCAAGAAAAAACTCTTATCTGCCTACACATAATCTCTATCCCTCCATTCCCTGCATATCCAAAAGTCTCTGAAATGACACTATCGCATCTGGCTCAACCGCTACCCCCGGCGGCTTGTTCGGCATGTTACGAACAAAAGCTATTTACTGTACCTCGATACCCGCGACCATAAACTAGACTAAACATTCCAGGCAGTCACCATCGTCTGTCTGAAAAAGTAACTTGTTCTGCATATTTCCTGTAAACCTTGCCCCTCTCACCTTAAAGCCGTGGCCTCCTGTGTTTGATTCTTCCATCCTGGAGAAAGGATTCCATTCCATTCACTGCATCAATGAATTGGTTATTGGAGGATAAGTACTACTTGATGGCATGTTATGGGAGTAATTGATTGGATTTCTTTGCTTTTTGTGACCAGGTTAAACCTGGGAAATTTTCCAATGTTGACTAGATGTCAGTGTTGTCTTTGATCTAGAACAGTTTGACATGAGGCAGAGTTTTTCTAGCACTGTCTTTTTTGACTCAAGGAGAGGTTAGTTCTGGAGCACACCTTCAGTTCTACAGCCAGAACATGGTTCGGCGTGTATCCCCTGGCAACATGCCTGGCTCACCCTCCGTGGAGCCGGGAAGTGGGAAGCCGCCCAGCCCCTGCTCACTCCTGAGGACCAGAGATCCAGAGAGCAGGGTGGAGAGAGATGGCGGTGGCAGACGCAAAGAACAAAGGACCGACATCTCAAGATCAGCTGTTGGAGGCACCACTGGGTCACAGAGAGCGACGATGGTTCACTGCCTGATGTGAGGACCCAGACGGAGGCGACGATTAGAGGCCCTGCAGTAGCCAGGGCTCGACGGGTTCAGGCACCGCTACAAGAGACTGAGCGCGCAAGAACGGACGCGGCAGCGGTGGAGGATGCTTACAGCTTCACTGAACCAGGCCGACCCTGCAACACCGCCAGGACAATGGACAATGGGCCTTGATGGAAAGTAACTTTAACTTTGACAATGGACCAAAACATGACAACTCTGGTATATTGTCTCAGTGGAGTATTCCTATACACTTTGTGCATAATCTAGGATTATGCTTAAGTTTAGTAATACATTGTTGAACTGAATGGGGAAAAAAGAATTTTGCTTTATCTCGGTACATTAGAAGCCTATAGGGCCTGTCCCACGAGCATGCGACTCCATGCGGCAAGCGTGACCTAAAGGGCCTGTCCCACAAGCATGCGACTCCATGCGGCAAGCGCGACCTAACGTGGTCGCTTGAGCCATACGGCCTCGCTGGGCCGGTTCCACTTCGATCGCCGGAGCCGTATGGAGTAGTGCGGAGCTGGTCCCGAAAAACTGACCGTGTTCAAAAATTCCACGCGGCAACGGCCTGCCGGCGCGCAGCCGCCTCAACGCCGTACGCACCGCCTCGACGGACATACGCAGCGTCTCGACGCTGCGCACGCCCGTCGGACTTCGCTCGAACTTCACGGCACTCACTCGATCTCTGCGCGGCACCCGCTTCCGGTTTGGTCGTGCTTGCCGCATGCAGGTCGCATGCTCGTGGGACAGGCCCTTTAGAAGGTTTAGGAAGTTCGGCATGTCCCCAACAACTCTCACCAACGTCTACTGATGTGCCGTTGAAAGCATTTTATTGGGATGCAACTCCGCTTGGTTTGGGAACCGCTCCATGCAAGACTGCTCAAACCTGCAGAGAATTATGGACGCAGCCCAAACCATCACACAAACCAACAACCTCCCTTCCATTGACTCCATTTGCATCTCGCGTTGCCTCGGCAAGGCCACCAGCATAATCCAGGATGAGTTGCACCCCGGCCACTTCCTCTTCTCCCCTCTCCCATCAGGCAAGAGGTACAGAAGTGTGAAAACGCACACCTCCAGATTCAGGGACTGTTTCTTCCCGGCTGCTATCAGGCAACTAAACTATGCTACCAATAATTAGAGAGCAGTCCAGAGATGCTATCTGCCTTATTGGTGACCCTCAGACTATCTTTAATCAGATTTTACTGGACTTTATCTTGCATTAAAATTAATTCCTTTTATCATGTATCTGTACACTGTGGATGGCTCGATTGTAATCATTGCCTTACCGCTGACTGCTTATCATGCAACAAAAGCTTTACATTGTACCTCGGTACACTTGACAATAAACTAAACTAATGTGACAATTGACATTGACATAGAACCATTGACAGGTTCCATAGTCTTTGTAGCTGCTGTACTTCAGCACGGCGACTTTGACATTTCTGGCTGAATATGGTTATTTTAAGCTTCAGCCTTGTCGATTGGATTTCACTGCAGATCATAATTTTAGAGTAGTGACCCTCAAACATGCCTCAAAATGCCAATACATCTTGCTGTCAAGAGTGAATTATTTATTCATATTATTTTCAACCTTCTCATTGCAGTGTATTCCCTCATTGTGATTGTCAGCTGAAATAATATCGTGCATCTTAGTGGTAAATGCTATTAATGTAATCTTTATATCTTTAAGTTTGGAGCATCCTTGTAGGGCTGACTAAACCTCTGCTCCAAAAAGCTCTGCTTAATTTAGGCACACAACATTTAGGCTGTTAATAAAAGACAAAAATTGTGTCTGGTGTATCATTTATTTTTATTTTGGTTAACTCAGACTTGACTTTGATTGCATTTTCTTTGCCCAGACTGTATAATTTAGATCAATTAATAACCACGAAACGGCAAATTCTTTTTTGAAAAATTCCAAAGTTGAGAACTTCATAATTATATACACTATATAACAAAGGACACGCTCTGCGATTTTACTTCTTTTCATCAGATGTCATCAGATTAAAGATTAAATTAATATTTTTATGTTCAGGTGAAAAAATGCATTTTATGTACTTGGAATCACATTGTTTAGTACAATTCATTGGCTTCCTATTGCCTAATGTCGTGGGCTGCTCATGTACAAGACACATGCTTTTAAGACTACATCACATTAAGAGTGATGTGCAACAAAGAAACATCAGAGATATTAATGTCACATATATTTAAGAACTATTAAATTACCTTAAACACTGACAGCTGGGATAACTGGGGATAGCGGAAAACATTTGCTGAGTGCTTCCCATGGTCGGCGCAGACTCAGTGGGCTGAAGGGCCTGTTTCTGCACTGAATCTCTAAAACTAAAGAAAATTAGACAGGACATTGGAATTCTCTGAACACAGGTGGCGCCGTGTGAGGCAGCCTCACCAACAGCCTGTCTTGTCCCTTCTTTGATGTTTTTAGTCTGTTTGTATTTGAGGGGGGGGGGGAACATTTTTTTTATCTCTTCTCCCGACGGAGATGTGACTTTTTCTGATCGTATCTCCGTCCGCACTGCGGCCTAATATCGTGGAGCTGGCGGTCCCTTTGTTAAGGGCCTGTCCCACTGGCATGCGACCTGCATGCGGCAAGCACGACCTAACGTGGTCGCTTGAGCTGTATGGCCTCGCGGGGCCGATCCCACTTCAATCGCCGGAGCCGTATGGAGTTGTGCGGAGCTGGTCCCGACATCGCGCGGGGCTCCGAAAAACTGACCATGTTTAAAAATTCCGCGCGGCAACGGCCTGTCGGCCTGCAGTCGCCTCGACGCCGTGTCACTCACTTGACCTCCGCGCGTCTCCCGCTTCTGGTTTGGTCGCGTTTGCCGCATGCCGTACGGCTCATGCGACCACGTTAGGCCGCGCATGCCGCATGCAGGCGCATGCTGGTGGGACCGGCCCTTTAGATCGCGCTTGCCGCATGCAGGTCGCATGCCCGTGGGACAGGCCCTTTAGGGACCAACTTCGGGAACTCCAGCTGTAGGAGCTTCGACCGCCGCGATCGCGGGAGCCTCGAGTGCCCCGTCGCGGGGGAGCTTCGATCGCCGCGACTCCGGATGTTTCGATCGCCCTGACCGTGGGAGAAAAGGAGGAAGAAAGTGAAAGTTATTCGTCTTCCATCACAGTGAGGAGTGCGAGGTCACTGAAAGCGAGATGGATGCTGCCTGCACTGATGGGGACTCGGAGGGCTTGCCTTGAGTGTGGTGGTGTCGTTGTTTCTGAAAACCTTAAGCTTTTCTCTTGCAAATTACCTAGCTTATATAAAAGTCACTATCCAAGCAGTTCTATTATATAATATTTCCTCAGCCGTTGCGGGCAAGCTGGGCCGAAGGGCCTGTATCCACGCTCTATCGCTATAACTCTCCCCAGATTTGAGAGCTGCCTCCACCACCAACATCTGGGTGCTCCAGTTTCCCCTCTCGTCCCAAAGATGTACGGGTTACTATGTTAATTTGTCACTGTAAATTACCCTTTATGTGAAGGTTAGTGGTAGAATTCAATTCAATTCAATTCAATTCAATTTATTGTCATTTGGACCCCTTGAGGTCCAAACGAAATGTCGTTTCTGCAGCTATACATTACAAACAAATAGACCCAAGACACAACATAATTTACATAAACATCCATCACATTGGAAGGCCAAAAAAACTTATCTCTCCACTGCACTCCCCCCCCCCCCCCCCCCCCCCCCCCCCCCCCCCCGATGTCAGAGTCAAAGTCAAAGCCCCCGGCGGGCGATGGCGATTGTCCCGCGGCCATTAAAGCCACGCCGGGTGATGCAAGGTCGCACACCGGGTCTTGGTGTTAGAGCCCCCGGCGTGTGCTCGCAGTCCCGCGGCCATTCCAAGCCGCGCGGGGCGATGGTGTAAGGCCCCGCTCCAGGAGCTCTTCAACCCCGCAGCTCGGGCGGGAGAAGTCGCCGTTGCGGAAGCCCCGAAAAGCGGTCTCCCTCCAGGGACCCGCGGGCTCCCGGTGTCACTGTCCGCCAAACCCGCAGTTGCAGCCACCGAATCTCCGGCGGTCGGGCCACAGCAGCGTCCAGCACAGCTCCACCCGCTCTGGACTCGGCCAGCTCTGCGACGGTGAGGTGAGTAGTCGGCACCACAGCCCCCGGTCTTCCTGTTGGAGGCCGCTCCTCGTTGCAGCCCCAACGACAACGGAGACCCGACAAAGAAAAGGTCGGGTCTCCCGTGCAGGGAGAGATTTAAAAGTTACCCCCTCCCCCCCACACCACCCCCACCCCCCCACACACATACCCCAACAAAAAATAACAAAAACTACATAAAAACATAGACATAAAACAATAAAAACGCAGACGGACTGCAGAGGCCGCTGCTGACGAAAGTCGTGCCGCCCATCTTGAGGGAGTTGATGAGAACGTGGGGAGAATAAAAATGGGATTAGTATAAATGGATGGTTGATGGTCAGCATGGACATGGTGGGCCAAAGGGCCTGTTTCTGTGCTATATGACCCTGACCATAAGGCCAGTTTACAATGGCTAATTGATCTAATAACCTGCATGTGTCTGGGATGTGGGAGGAAGCTGGAGCACCTGGGGGATACCAATATGATAACGGGGAGAAAGTACAATCCTCACACACAACCTCTTGGAGTCAAGATTAAATCTGCATTCCTGGCACTGAGGCAGTGGCTCTACTAGGTTTACCACCCGCTGTTCACATCTGGGAAGTTTAACAGATGCAGATGCAGTGATTTCTGTCTGGGGACCAAGGGCAGGTGGGAAGATCAAGAGTGTTTGTCATTTGCATTGGGATTGGAACAATGAAATTTATGTTATTAAATGCTCCAATACAACGGATAAATAGATGATCATTTATAGTTATTCGAAGTAAACCAGACCATGATAGTGCAGGCCAGAGTATATAGTGTAACTTTAGCAGTGAAAAGTGCATGCTAGGTAGACAAAAGTGCTGGAGAAACTCAGCGGGTGCAGCAGCATCTATGGAACAAAGGAAATAGGCAACATTTCGGGCCGAAAAACTCCCCTTAAGGAAATAGGCAACGATTCGGTCCGAAACCATTCCGAGCGAGTTCACAATTGGGTAATGTTTAGATTCACAGAAATTGGTAGAGCAGCAGTTTATGTCTACGGTAACTAAAGTATTCAGACAAATCTCACCGATGTTCCGCAGGGGCCGTTAACTCTTCACGTTTTATATTAATGATTTAGATGAGGCCAAGGCCAAGTTTGCGTATGATACAAAAATAGGTGGAAGGGCAGGTTGTGTAGAGACAGCAGGGACTCTGCAGACGACTTGGACAGGTTGAGAGAGTGGGCAGAGAAGTGGCAGATGGAATATAGTGCAGTAAAGTGTGGAGTCATACATTTTGGTAGTAGGAAAAAGGCGTAGATTATTTTCTAAATGGGGAGAAAATCCAGAAATTGGAGGTGCAAAGGGACTTTGGAGTGATGGTGCAGGATTTGCAGGATTCCCAAAAGGTTAATCTGCAAGTCGAATCGGTAGTAAAGAATGCAAATGTAATGCTAGCAAGAGGGCTAGAATACCAAAACAGGGATGTAATGCTGAGGCTCTCAGGCACTGGTCAGACCACATTTGGAGTATTGTGAGCAATTTTGGGCACCATATCTGAGGAAGGATGTGCTGGCTCTGGAGAGGGTCCAGAGGAGGATTATAAGAACAATAGACACAAAAAGCTGGAGTAACTCAGTGGGACAGGCAGCATTTCGGGAGAGAAGGAATGGGTGACCGTTCTACTAGAATGATCTCAGGAATGAGTGGGTTAATAATGAAAGTTTGACGGCACTGGGCCTGTACTTGCTGCAGTTTAGAAGAATGAGGAGGGACCTCATTGAAACCTACCAAATAGTGAAAGGAATGGATAAAGTGAATGTGGAGAGGACGAGTCTAGGTTTCAAGTACGCCTTAATTAGGTTTTCTTCCTATCAACTTTGTTGGCTATCAGTGCACATGCTCTCTGAGATGGCTCAGTCCTTAACATTTGTTAATATCCTACTATTTCCATATTTCCTTGACTTGCTACTTCATAGTTTGTGGGATTGTTGCCTTAGTTTAATTTAGTGTAGTTTAAAGATACAAGGTTGATGCGGGCCCTTCGCCCCACCGAGTCCGCACTGACCAAGGACCGACACTAGTTCTATCCTACCCGCTAGGGACGATTTACAGAAGCCGATTAACGGATGAACCTGCACGTTTTTGGAATGTAGGAGGAAACTGCAGCACCCGGAGAAAACCCACGCGGTCACGAGGAGAATGTACAAACTCCATACTGAGGCACCTACCGTCAGGATCGAACCCGGGCCTCTGGCGCTGTGACGCAGCAACTCTATCGCTGCGCCACTGTGCCATTCATGTGCGTACGTTGTTATCTGTCGGCAGTTTTGTTGCTGTCAATGGCACTATCAATTTTGGCACTCCACAGTCAGAACAATTCTTACCGACCATTATCTCATTGCCAATTTTTGAACCAACTTGCTCCATTTATACTGACGTATTTTTTGCAAGATTTTCTTAGAATAAACAATGAATGTTTCTGATGCAGTTTTCCACAGGGCTTACTGAAGATGAGAAGGAATGTTAAGTGAGCAAACATGTGGGAGGCAGCTTCATGAAACTGCTAAATTTTTTTGTTGCATTCGAAATAATAATATTCTGGATGAATGGCAAAATAATTTTGTTGGTATTATAACAAAAATGTAATGGTTGTGGGTATTGAAAACTGATTACAAAGGATTCATTCCGTGCTCCTCATTGACATCAGCACTACTTTGAAGTCCATGTTATTGCCTGGCATGCACTGTCCCTTGATGTCTCCTGAGGTCATCAGGTGAGCAAGGTCAGCTGAACCATTCTACCACAACCAGAGAGCAGTCCTCAACTACTATCCACCTCATTGGTGACCCTTGGACTACCCTTGAACGGACTTTGCATTAAACATTGTTCTCTTATCATGTACACTGTAAATGGCTCGATTATAATCATGTATTGTCGTTCCACTGACTGGATAGCACTCAACAACAGCCTTTCACTACACCTCGGTACACGTGACAATAATGGAAACTATAAACTGTAAAGTTGACAACAGATTTGACCAGAGAAATACAGCTAAGTCCTAGCAGCGAGTTATATGTTTAGACTTTCATCTGGTGACTAATTACAGAGATAACCATTTCAAACCATGTCACATACACTGAAGTTCACTGATCTGGTTAAATTTAAGACTGCGCAAATCATGTACAAAGCAAGAAATAATTTACTTCCAAGAAATATACAAAAACTGTTTATGGAAAGACAGGGTGGGTATAATTTGAGAGGGGAACATAATTAAAAAAAACTCAATGTCAGAACAACTCTTAAAAGTATGTGCATAGCAATCTGTGGTGTGAATTTGTGGAATGGTCTGGAACAGGAGATAAAACTTAGCACAAGCATAATTTAGTTTAAAAAGATGTACAAAAACACTTGTTTAAAAGGATATTGGGATGAGGATAGGTGATTGTGATATTTGTTATACTGATTGTATTGGGAAGGGTGATTATAGAGTGATGGGTTGTATATATGACTAAGATACTGTGTAGTATATGCGGGTTTGTTCTTTTCTATTTCTTTTTTTCTTTTTTGTATGGCTTTGTAAATATTTGATTAGTGTTCAAATGTAAATAATTTGGTGTACATATAGTGGCTGGTGTACATATGGTGTACATATAGCTGCTAAATTTGTATAAGATAATTACAAGCACTTGAATAAGGGGTGGGAATTAATAAGCTTTGGCTTCTTCCTGCTCCTTTTCGGACACGTTTGATTTCATTTATTTATAGATATTGTTGATGACACTTTATAAATATTTTTGTTTTGTTTTTTGTATGCTGTTTCACATTTGCTTTTTATTCTTTTATGCTGTTCGAAATAAATAATAAGATAAAAATAAATAAATAAAAAGCATGCAACTTTGAATGAGTTGAATAATTCATGGGATAGATCATAAATATCAGATAGAGAAATGTAATCAGTAATTTGTACCCACAGTGCCCTCCATAATGTTTGGGACAAAGACCCATCATTTATTTATTTGCCTCTACTCCACAATTTGAGATTTGTAATTAAAAAAATCACATGTGGTTAAAGTGCACTCTTCAGTTTTCTCTTCAACGTATAAAAGGCATGCTCAGTTGGGTTCAGATCGGGTGATTGACTTGGCCACTCAAGAATTTACCATTTTTTAGCTTTGAAAAACTCCTTTGTTGCTTTAACAGTATGTTTGGGATCATTGTCTTGCTGTAGAATGAACAGTCAGCCAATGAGTTTTGAGGCATTTGTTTGAACTTGAGCAGATAGGATGTGTCTACACTTCTGAATCCATTATGCTACTACCATCAGCAGATGTATCATCAATGAAGATAAGTGAGCCAGTACCTTAAGCAGTGATACATGCCCAGGCCATAATACCCCCACCACCGTGTTTCACAGATAAGGTTTGGACCTTGGACAGTTCCTTCTCTCCTCCATACTTTGCGCTTGCTTCATCTCATCTGTCCACAAGACCTTCTTCCAGAACTGTGGTTGCTCTTTTAAGTACTTCTTAGCAAATTGTAACATGGCCATTCTAATTTTGCGGCTAACCAGTGGTTTGCATCTTGCAATGTAGCCTCTGTATTTCTGTTCACTGTTCTGTGGACAGTGGTCATTGACAAACCCACACCTGACTCCTGAAGAGTGTTTCGTGTTCTGTCGGACTGGTGTTTGGGGATTTTTCTTTATTATGGAGAACATTTTTCTGTCATCAGCTGTGGAGGTCTTCCTTGGCCTGCCAGTCCCTTTGCGATTAGTAAAGGGACTGGCAGCATCTAAGAGTGAAAAATACAGTGAAAGGAAAAATAACCACAATACATTGTTACTATTGGTGGTATTGAGCGAACGATGACAAACTTTGTTCCTGTAACTTGTCCAGTTAACGATAGATACATTTCTCTTCCATGTGTGCTTGCTTTAAATGGTTTTACAGCCAGTTGTGGTTTTATTACTAAATATCCAGAGCAAAATGTATATATTTCTGATCTTTACTGTGCTCCTGTCCCAGCTGCACTTCCTCAGCTTCAGTAATCAGTGAGAGTCAAAGTTGTAATATCTTTGCCTTTAGAACATGGGGGAAATGAAAGCACATGGAGAAAACTAGGGTGGTTATGCAGCGAATGGACAAACTCCACATGGTCTTTGCCAGAGGTCTGGGATTGAACCTGGGTGTTCAGCACAGAGGAAATATCTCTTCCAACAGTGCCACTGTGTTTACTGCTCAACAGATGCTTTAATGTTGTAATTCCAACTGATGCATTCCATCTTGTGCATTTATTGATGTTAATATTGCAGCCAATATTACGGTTTTACTATACACAAATAGAGCAAGTTTAAAAAGCCTTGTCATCCATCAATCAATCAATTTTATTTGTATAGCACATTTAAAAACAACTCACGTTGACCAAAGTGCTGTACATCAGTGCCGATATTAACGTGCTACATACAATGTTACACAGACCTAACAATACATACATAAACTGTTTACGCGCCCCCCCTCAGAGGGCCTCAAAAACGCTAGGGAGTAGAAATAGGTTTTGATCCTCAATTTAAAGGAGTCGATGGAGGGGGCAGTTCTGATGAGGAGAGGGATGCTGTTCCACAGTCTAGGTGCTGCAACCGCAAAAGCGCGGTCACCCCTGAGCTTAAACCTAGACCGCGGGATAGTCAGTAGCCCCAAGTCGGCCGACCTGAGGGACCTGGAGGTAAAATGGTGGGTTAGAAGATTTTTGATATGGGGGGGGGGGGGGAGAGCAAGCCCGTTAAGGGCTTTATGTACGAATAAGAGGAGCTTGAAGGTGATTCTGTACCGTACTGGGAATCAGTGGAGAGAGGCCAGAATCGGGGTGATGTGGTCCCTTTGTACGGGTACCTGTCAGAAGTCTCGCTGCGGCGTTTTGAACCAATTGCAGGCGGGACAGGGATGATTGGCTGATGCCAGTGTATAGGGAGTTGCAGTAATCAAGGCGGGAGGAGATGAATGCGTGGATGATTTTTTCAAGGTCGTCGAATCGTCATGCCACATGGCAGCAAACGCTGGGGTCGTCTTGGATTATTTTCTTTTAAAGTAGTATAGTGGACCAAGGGCCACTAATCAAGATGCTCGAATTGATGATCTACAGATGAGTTTATAATCATACCATTGTTAAATTAAGTCGTATAAAGATGCAATTTTGAAAGAAAGCTGGACACATTAATGTGACTATGAAACTAGATTGTTGTAAAAACCCATCTGGTACATCACCATCCTTCAGGAAAGGAAATCTGTGCACCTGTCCCAATCTGACCTGGTGACAACAGGCCAACAGCAGTATTTTATTCGTATAAAGTCCGATAGCAAATAAACAGGCCCTTCGGCCCAACTTGCACACACTGACCAAGATGTCCCATCGACACTAGTCCCAAATGCCTGCGTTTGGCCTATATCCCTCCAAACCTGTCCTATCCATGTACCTATCCAAATGTCTTTTAAATGTTGTTATATTTTCTGCCACAACCAGCTCCTCTAGCAGGCTGTTCCATATACCCACCACCTTCTGTGTGAAAAATTTGCCCCATAGTATTGTATTACATTTTTCCCCTCTCACCTTAAACCTATGTCCACTGGTATTTGATACCCCTACTCTGGATAAAATACTTTGTGCATTTACATTATCTATTCTCCTCATGATCTTATGCACCTCTATAAAAGCCCCCCTCCCCCCTCCCCCCATCCTCCTCCGCTCCACGGGATAAGGTCCTAGCCTGCCCAACCGCTCCCTAAAGCTCAGGTCCTCAAATCTTGTCAACATCTTCTAAAATCTTCCCTGCACTTTTTGCAGCTTAACAACATCCTTCCTCTAACAGAGTGACAGTAACTAAGCACGATACTCGAAATGTGGCCTCACCAATATCACGTGTATCTGTCGCATAACATGCCGCTTTCTAAACGCAATACCTTGACTGATGAAGGCCAATGTATAAAAAGTCTCTTTGACCACCAAAACTATCTGTGATACCACTTTCAAGGAACGATATAACTACACCCCTCGATTCCTCTGCTCGACAACAGTCTCCTGAACTCTGCCATTCACTGTAAAGGTCCTGCCCTAATTTGACTTCCTAAAATGCAAAACTGCACACTTATCTGCATTAAACTCCATTAACCATCCCTCAAACCACTTGCCCAACTGATCAAATCTTGCTGTAATTTTTGATAACTATCTTCGTTATCGATGATAGCACGCACTTTAATGTCATCTGCAAACTTACAAATCATGCATTGTACATTCTCATCCAAATCGTTGATATAAATCAGAAACATTATTGGGCCCAGCACCGATCCCCCAGGCACACCACTAGTCAGCTAGTTCTCGCTGGATTGCATGTGATCTAACCTTCCAGAGTAGCCTACCATGCAGAACCTTATTAAATGACTTGCTGAAGTGCGTATAGACAACATCTACGATTTTGCTCTCGTGAACCTTTTAGGTTACATCTTCAAAAAAACTCAGTCATATTCATAAGGCACTATCTCCCACCGATATTCCAGTCACTCGCCCTTCCCAATTTCCTTAATAATAGTCAAGCTTTGCCCTTTTCCTTTTAGGGCCCTCTACATATCGACTAAGGAAACTTTCCTGAACACATTTGACAAATTCCACCCCATCTAAGCCTTTGACACAATGACAGTTACAACCTATAGTGGGAAATTTAAAATTCCCCTACCATGACCATCCTATTAATCTTCCAGCATATTTGTTTTTTTTTAATCCCTGTTGACCATTTAGGGGCCTGGAGTACACTCTTCACAAGGTGATCACCCCCTTTTTATTCCTCAGCTCCACCCATGTAGCTTCACTGGATGGAACATCAGTAACGTAATCTCAGACTACAGTTGTGGTGTTCATCTTAATCATTAAAACAACCACCCTTCTGGAGAGTGTGCATAGGTGACATTTCAGTCTGAAGAAGAGTCCCGACCTGAAACATCATCTATACATGTTCATAAGTTCATAAATCCATAAGTGATAGAAGCAGAAATTGGCCATTCAGCCCATCAAGTCTACTCCACCATTCAATCATGGCTGATCTATCTCTCCCTTTGAACCCCATTCTCTTGCCCTCTCCCCATAACCCCTGACACCCGTACTAATTAAGAATCTATCTATCTCTGCCTTAAAAATATCAATTGACGGCCTCCACAGCCTTCTGTGACAATGAATCCCACAGATTCACCACCCTCTGACTAAAGAAATTCCTCCTCATCTCCTTCCTAAAAGAACATCCTTTAATTCTGAGGCTATGACCTCTGGTCTTAGAATCTCCCACTAATGGAAACATCCTCTCCATATCCATTCTAGCCAGACCTTTCACTATTTGGTAAGTTTGTTCTCCAGAGATGTGTCCTGACCAGCTAAGATACTCCAGAATTTAGTGCCTTTCCTTGGTGAATCAGCATCTGCAGTCCCTTGTTTCTATAAGCAACCACTGCTTTTCTTTTAACCCCCACCTCTGTCTCACCTGTCGTACCTCTTCCCTGAAACATTAAGCTGCCAGTCCTGTCTCTCCCTTAGCCAGGTTTCCATGATGGCTATAATGTCTCTGTACCTGTCCTTGCCCTGAGGTAATCTGCCTTGCCCATCAGGCCTCTCGCACTAAAATAAATGTAACAATCCAATAGTTCTTCCTTGCTCCCTGCTGAGCTTCTGCTTATCCTGTCTACATAACCTACTTTCATCGCCCTCCATACAGACTTCCAGATCTCACCTGCCGCACTCTGCATGGGTGTCCTGCTGTGGATTCAAACCCTGGGTCAATCTATTTTAAATCCACCGGTACAGCACTAGCAAACTTGCCTGCAAGGAAATTGGTTCCCCTCCTTGGCTTGAGAGCATGGATGTTTTCCATGGAGAATCATGAGGTTACCATCTCAAACTGAGGTGTTGGCCATTCACAATTGAGGCATGAGATAAATATTTTCACCCAGAAGGGCAAGAATGTTTGGAATTCTCTACCTTTCAGATCACTGAGAATGATTAAAAACAGAGGAAGATAGTCTTTTAAATATGAAAGAAATCGAGGGATATGAGGTTGGTGCGGGAAACTGATGCTGTGATCTTATCACAGGCACAAGGAGTGGAAAGTTCCACATCAGATTTAATTTCTTCCATAACTATATAAATAACAGAATTAAATTACAAATGACATTTTACAAAACAAAGGTTCATTAAAAATAATAAACACTCAGACTATTAAATACATTAAACTTGAGTGAAATAATTATTCATCCGGCTAAGAATTCCCTTTGAGCCGACTACCAAAACCTGATATAGAGACAAGGAACTGCAGATGTAGGTTTACAAAAATAAGTCACAACGTTGGAGTAATTCAGCTTCCCTGAATGCTTCGGTTTGGGACCCATCTGACTCATTGTAGGGGGAGGGGAGCTAGGGGAGGCAGGGCATAGCATAGCAGGTAATGGGCAAACAGGTGAGGGTTTTTTTTGATGGGCGGATGGTTGGACAAAGGCCAGAGATGAAAAAAAAGGTTTGAGACAAAAGGATTGAAGAGCTGTGAATTGTGAGGCCAGAGAAGGAATGTAGGTGGAGGGGTTGGGAAAAATAGGTGTGAGTTAAGATGGGGTAGAGATTGTTAGAGATTACCTAAAATTGTTGTTCATGCCATAGGGTTGTAAACTACCCAGGCAGAATATGAGGTACTGGTCTCCAGTTTGAGTGTGGCCTCACTCTGTCATTGGAGGAGGCCCAGGACAGAAAGGTCTGTGTGGGAATGGGAAACGGAGTTAAAATGGTTAGCAACCGGGTGATCCCGTAGGCCTTCATGGATTGAGCGCAAATGTTCGGCAAAATGGTCTCCAAGTCCCTTGGTCTCACCCAATTGAATTCTCCAAGTTTAGGCAAACTCCAACAAACCTCCCGTTTCTCTCCCCCTGCCCTGCTCTCCAGTCTTCCACAGCAGAGCAAGAAAGATGAATTTGCATGTTGCTAGGATTGGAGGACGTTTGGTGTTGGGGAGAGTTTGGTTAGGCTGGGTTTGCTTTTCTTGGAGTGAAGGAAGCTGAGGTGTGATATAATAGAGGTATGTAAAATTATAAGAGGCACGGATGATAATCAATAGTCATTATTTTCCCATGAAAGGGTCATCAAAGATGAGAGGAAGGTATTTTAAAGGGAATTACAGTTTTAATTCACTTTTTAATATGTCACATAATATTATATTGAATCGTTCAGCAAACCGTGGAAGCTTAAAGAGATCTTGGGAACCAGAGCTCCAGTGTGAAGGGAGTGTGGTGAATGTTTCCTGATCAGCTGAATGGTTGGAGAGCCTGTTATTGGAGTTTTACTGAACCATTTAATTTAATTATTTTTGTATTGAAAACAATAGCTATATTGAGTGCTTGATTGTGCACAATCATCTTGGGAAGGAAATTCCCATACAAATCACATCCATTGGTAATGAAGAAATTTCTCTCCAGTTCTATTTTAACATAGAACAGTACAGTACAGGAACAAGCCCACAATGTTTGTGCCAAACATGATGCCAAGTTAAAATTTGCCCCCCGCCACGGGTGCCTTGTAATCCCGTGCTACCTGCTCCATGGTTGGATAGTCAGCGACTAAACCGTCTCCCCCACCTGGTTTGCCAGGTGAGGAGGGGGCTGTGGACCCCCAGCAAGATCAAAAACAAGATCTGTCAAAGGGCGGATGAGCTCCTAGCGAGCCAGCGGCACTCACACTTCAGTGGAAGTTGCGATCACTGTCGTACATAGCATTATAAGGCTCCATGCCCAATGATGATGATATTCCCTGCACTACCATGTGCCCATTCAAAAGCCACTTAAATGCCACTTTCGTATCTGCCTCCACTACTATCCCTGGCAATGCGTTCAAGGCCCCATTCTCTGTATGAAAAAAAATTGCCCCAAACATCTCCATTTATCTTTGCCCACTCACCATAGCTATTCCGTCTAATGTTGGATATTTCCACCCTGGGGAAAAAGGTTCTGATTGTCTATGATGCCTCATAATTTGTCTTCAAATTCATAATCAAAGTGCCTCAATGCCTCATAATTTTAGGAGAAACTTGAAGAAGGATCACAACCTGAAATGTCACCCATTCCTCCTCTCCAGAGATGCTACTTGTCCCGCTGAGTTATTCCAGCATTTTGTTTCTATCTTCGATGTAAACCAGCATCTGACGTTGCTTCCTTCACCTTAAAACTTATGATCACTATCTTTAAAATGCTCTTCTACTGGAACAGCAGTCACCTGGCCAGACTCGTTTGCCAATACAAGGTCCAGTGATGGTCACTCCTCGAGTCAGACTATCCACATATCATTTAAGAACACCTTCTTGGATACACTGAACAAATTCTGCCCTGCCTTATCGTCTTGCCCTGACTAAGTCCCAGTCAATATTGGGGAAATTAAAGTCACCCACTACAAATATCCTGTGCTTCTTGTACCCTCTGTAGCTTGCTAGTTATTATTTTGGCTGGACCTCGAGTTCTCTACCCCCCGGAAGGAGGTGGGGAGTAGAATACGTGCACCTGCTCTGCCAGGCTCCCGAAGAATTTTACACTTTTCAGTAAGATCACTTGTTCCGCCTAAACTATGCAGTCTTCCTCTGCCAAACATGATCCTCATTCCCAAAATCGGTCTAGTGAATCTTCATTGCCTTTCCGCAAAGAAGAGCATTCCTCCTTGGGCAATGAATCCCAAACTATACATGGACTCCATATGTAGTCTTTCGAAGGCTCTAATTCATTGCAGTAAGGAATTTATACTCTAGTTCCTGTGTAATATAAGCTGATCTTGCTTAATGAGCCTGCATGTTAAGATTCTGGGATTTATCTGCAAGAACACACACAGGTCTCACTGAGTAGCAGCATTTCCCAGCCTCATCTTTTTTTCTAAGGTCTTTGAAAATCTAAATGCATTTCTCTTTATTCAGTCTGCTGGTAACAAGCTTAAAAACTCTATTCACCTTTATCTAATGCTGCAGACACATCAATTAGTACTAATACTTTGTGGCAGCACCTGGTGGTTAGCCAAGGGCACAATGAGCCCTCGGCTCTGGATGGCCTGTTGTGCCCGTGGCTTTCCACCATGTGCCGCCACATGACCCCCCCCCCCCCCCGAACCGCCAGCGTGGCACTGCAAAGTCTTGCACGGGCGCCTGGATGTGTTGATGCACCTCCAATGTCTGGCACGGGATGCACGCCCGGGCCCAGCGACTGACCTGCTTCGACACGTCTGGGCACCCGTGCAAAACTTCGCAGTGCCATGCCGGGGGGGGAGGGGGGGGGGGGAGTACTTGCCCATGTGGCGGGGACTAAAAGGATTCAAATAATATAGGGGTTCGTGTAGTGGTGGAGTAGAGACCCTGGTTTGATCTTGACGATGGATGCAGTCTGTACAGAGTTTACATATTTCTCCCTGTGACCTAGTGGATTTTCTCCAAGTCCTCCGGTTTCCTCCCACACTCCAAAGACGTGTGGGGTTATAGGTTAATTCCCTTCTGTAAAATTTCCCTAGTGTGTAGGAGAGAACTAGTGTACGGGTGATGGGTGGTTGGCACGGGCCGAAGGGCTTGTTTCCGTTCTGTATCTCTAGAGTCCAAAGTCCAAAAGTCTAATAAGTTGACACAACAGCTTGTATTTATAGTGGTGTGGTATTGGAAAATCTTCCAAGATGTTTCATTGAAACAATACAGCATTTGACACAGGGCACACAAGGAGATATTACTGAGATGGTGGCAAGTTCATTCAAGGGGAAAGTGTTTAAGGAGCATCTTAAAGATGTAAAAAGAAGGAAGGGGTGTGGATTTTGTAGGGAAGGAATTCCACAATCTAGGGCATTGACAATTGAAGGCACTGCCACCGGTGGGAGACTGATGAAGTTCAGAGATGATCACAAATCCAGAATTGAAGTGGGAAACTTTGGAGCTTTGAAAGTTTGGAGATAGGAAGTGGTGAGGGTATGGAGATATTTGAAAGCAAAGACGAGAATGTGTGTACTCCCGAGCAAGGGCAGATAACTGAACAGGAATCAGTATAAATTGGGATGTGATCTGTTGAGTTTTGGACAACAAACCTTTATGGAGGAAAGGATAATTAACGAGGCCACATCTTTGGCTAGATCAAGGACGATCAATTGTAGACATATTGGGAATTGCCACATATTGACACAACTTGTTATGACAGAATAAATAATGTGTGGCACAGTGGTGCAGCGGTAGTGTTGCTGCCTCACGGCGCCAGATACTCGGGTTCCATCCTGACTACGGGTGCTGTCTGTATGGAGTTTGTACATTCTTCCTGTGACTGTGGGTTTTCTGCACGTGCTCAGGTTTCCTCGCACTTTCTAAAGTTGTGCACGTTTGTAGGTTAATTGGCTTCTGTAAATTTGTAAATTGTCCCTAGAGTGTAGGATAGTGCAATTGTACAGGGTGATTGCTGGTCAGCGCAGACTCAGACCAGCGCAGACTCGGTGGGCCAAAGTGCTGTCTCCACACGGTATCTTTAAACGCTATAACAGAAAAGTAAAAGGAATGTCCCATGAGGAAGAGAGCAGTTTGTAATTGAGAACTCAATTGCAAATAGAGGAATTAATACTATTATAAAGGTATACTATGAGCTATGAATGATCACAAGTGATTAAATTGTGAAGCACCCTACGGCGTAGTAGGGGACCTCTTGCTCATTGACCCCATGAGGGCGAGTGCTCTAACAGTCCAGCTCGACCAAGCTCTCCATAGTTTGCATATCGTTTTCCTCTCAAGTACTTATCCAATTTCATTTTGAATGCCACAATTGAATCTGCCAATATTTTCACCGGCGGTGTATTCCCGATGTAATGCATGCTGCGCAGAAAATATTTTCCTCTTCAACTTCTTTAGTAAACGTGCTTTTCCCCCCTTCTGTCCCTCACCCATGTCTTCTCTGTGTCCCGTAGTTCTGCTCTTGTTCCCCATCCCCCCAGACAGAACATGGATAGAGTTCCCTTGGTTCTCGCCTTTCATCCCACCAGCCTCTGCATCCAACACATCATTCTCTGACATTTTAGTCCTCCAAAGTGATCCCGCCACCAGTCATATCTTCCCATCCCCACCCCTTTCCAACTTCTGCAGAGATCACAACTCCTTGGTTCACATATCCCTTCCCACCTAAACCATTCCCTCCTTGGGTACTTTCCCTTGCAACCACAGTAGGTTAACACTGTCTTGAAACCATTGCCTCATCTTCATCCAGGGACCCCAGCAGTCCAGGTGAGCAGAGTTTCACATGCGTTTCAAATGAAATAGGTGATGTTTCGGGTGGAGACTCTTCCACAGTCTGAAGTAAAGGTCTGGACCCGAAACATCACCTAGTCCGTTTCTCCAGAGATGCTGTCTAACCCGCTGAGTTACTCCAGGTTTTTGTGCCTAAAGGGCCTGTCCCACTTACGCGACCTTGGCTTGCAAATTACGCGACCTCGTGGTCGCTTGAGGCGTACGGGCACTGTATGGCCGCACGTGGCCGGTCCTACTTAGAAGCGCGGCACACAGGCGCATTGCGGTCGTACGCAGCGTCTTGACGGCGTATGCAGCGTCTTGACGGCGTACGCCTAACACGTGGTGTTGCGCGATGACATCACCGCCCGGCATGGCGTTGCGTGATGACGTCACCGCCCAACGCCGTGCTACACCCAAATTCGGTCGCCCGCCTCCTGCCCAGCTGATTGGTAAGCATGATACAAATTACATACTTAGCGCGTATTTAACACGAACTTCACGTGAACTCCGCTTCCGTTTGGTTGCGCCAAACGCACGCAATCGCATGCAAGTGGGACAGGCCCTTTAATACTTGCCAGGCTTTGTCCTGCCCCATCTCTTTTCCAGCTTTCTTTCTCCCCCATTCAGCAACATATATCTGAAGAAGAGTCCCAACCCAAAACGCAACCTCTCCATGTTCACCAGAACTGTTGTGTCCTTTTATGCTCTCCAATAGCATCCATATCACTGACGTGAGGCTCACTGGCCCGTAATTCCCTGCATTATCTCTACTTCCATTCTTTAATAAAGGAACAAGATTAGCTACTTTCTAGTCCACTGGGACAATAGACAATAGGTACAGGAGTAGGCCATTCGGCCCTCCGAGCCAGCTCCGTCATTCAATGTGATCATGGCAGATCATCCCCAATCAGTATCCCATTCCTGCCTTCTCCCCATATCCCCTGACTCCGCTATCTTTAAGAGCCCTATGTAGCTCTCTCTTGAAAGTATCCAGAGAACCAGCCTCCACCGCCCTCTGAGGCAGTGAATTCCACAGACTCACAACCCTCTGTGTGAAAAAGTGTTTCCTCATTTACGTTCTAAATGGCTTCCCCCTTATTCTTAAACTGTGGCCTCTGGTTCTGGACTCCCCCAACATCGGGAACATGTTTCCTGCCTCTAGCGTGTCCAAACCATAATCATATGTTTCAATAAGATCTCCTCTCATCCTTCTGAATTCAAGAGTATACAAGCCCAGCTGCTCCATTCTCTCAGCATATGACAGTCACGCCAACCCGGGAATTAACCTTGTGAACCTACGCTGCATTCCCTCAATAGCAAGAATGTCCTTCCTCAAATTTGGAGACCAAAACTGCACACAATACTCCAGGTGTGGTCTCACTTGGGCTCTGTACAACTGTAGAAGGATCTCTTTGCTCCTATACTCAACTCCTCTTGTTATGAAGGCCAACATGCGATTTGCTTTCTTCACTGCCTCCTGTACCTGCATGCTTACTTTTATTGACTGATGAACAAGGACCCGCAGATCCCGTTGTTCTTCCCCTTTTCCCAACTTGACACCATTTAGATAATAATCTGCCTTCCTGTTTTTGCTACCAAAGTGGATAACCTCACATTTATCCACATTAAACTGCATCTGCCATGCATCTGCCCACTCACCCAACCTGTCCAAGTCACCTCGCCTGTGGCTAGCGAAGGCACAGAAATCTTTGTCAAAGTTCCCGCAATTCCTCTCTTGCCTCTCTCAATAACTGGGATAACTGTATTCTGTATGCTGCTTACTTTCTCTTTTTCACTGCTTGATGGTGTGATTTGCCTGGAAAGTATTTCACTCCATCTCAGGATATATGAAAAGAATAAACTCATAACCTGATCCCTGTCCTCATGTTTGCTACTTTTACGGGTCAGTCAAATTACTTCTCCTTGTATCTATTGCTATCCCTATCTTTCCTATTTTATCTTTGTAATGAATAAGTTGTTTATCCAGGCACTCCTTAAATTTGCCTTTGACTGTTTGTAGTGAGCTGCATACGTGAAGTTCGCTGATCTACCTTAGCCAACTTTTGCCTTATATTCCTGTAGTTTCCGTCATTTAGATTTTTAAAAAATCTGTCACTTCTCTCTCTATCTCGTTTAGTTTAGTTTAGTTTAGTTTAGTTTAGAAATTTAATTTAGCATGGAACCAGGCCCTTTGGCCCACCGTGTCCACACCAATCAGCGATCCCCGCACACTAACACTACCCTACACACACTGGGGAGAATTTACAATTATACCAAGCCAATTAACCTACAAATCTATACATCTTTGGAGTGTGGGAGATCCCGGAGAAAACCCATGCAGGTCACGGGGAGAGCGTACAAACTCAGTACAGACAAGCACCCGTAGTCAGGATCGAACCTGGGCCACTGGTGCTGTAAGGCAGCAACTATACCGATGCGTCACCGTGCCGCCCTTAGCAAAGCTTCCTATCATAATCTTTGCCTCTTCCTCAAGGGGCATTGCACAATTGCTACTTAACCCATTCTCATTGTGCAACATCCAGTCTACAAACACCTGCCTCAGTGTCGTAGCCCAGAAAGCCATCCTGCATGGTTGATTTTGACTTTCCAAGACGATTACTTTTCGTGAAATGTCTGAGGTTTGTCGATCAGTTAGTGCAAGTTTAGCATCCAATGGTGTAAAAACAGGGAAATGGTTAAAAAAAAAGCATGCTCTGTCTAATTTATTTACATTTGCTTTTTATTTTTAACTATATTTTATAATTTAAATCAATTATAAAATATATAAAATCAATTATGCAAATCTTTTTTTAATTAATTTAAAATTCTAAACTTTACTGAGCCTTGTTTTGCACTACTTCATCGCCAGACAAATTTTGTACAGCCTAACACATTTGAAAACCCAGCCTTTCTGTTCCAGTGATTAGCTGAGGATCCCAAGGTGATACTCATTGGTTGTATTAACCCACTGCCAGAGATCGCAGAGTTGCAAATCCATTAACTATATTAATAATGTGTGCTTATCTATTTCGATTATATTTGGTGCAAAGTGGCAGATTAGGGATTAGGTGTGATCACTTCATTACAAAGTGTCCACGTTTTTACTCCATTACATGTTTACTTGTACCTCAGATATTGTCAGACATTTGTTCCAAAGTATGGTTATTCCATTTTATATGATTCAGCAACATTTAAACTAACATTTATTTTTTTTGCATCGATTGATCAAAATGAATGAAGCAAATTCTCTTGAAACAATCGCTGAGAAAGCAAAATAAAAGTAGATATTAAAATAAAATCTAAGTGATGGAAATCACAGCAGATTAAGCACTATCTGATATGAGAAACCAAGTAAACGTGAACCTCTATTTATGATATGCAGTCAGTCAATATTAAATGCAGATGAAGTTATGTTACCTATTTAAGACTTAGCAACAGATAGAATCAATTGAATCAGATTTATTTTGCCCGCCACCCTTCTCATAAGTCCTAGGAGCAGAATTAGGCCATTCGGCCCATCAAGTCTACTCCGCCATTCAATCTGGGTGATCTATCTTTCCCTCTCAACCACATTCTCCTGCCCTTCTCCCCATAACCCCTGACACCTGTACGCTTTCCGTTGGCATTGATGGATCAACAAGTTTTTCCTTTCTTGTTCCATCATTTATATTGACTCAAATAATTGCAAGAATTCTAGCAGGATAACTATCTTGTGCCCATGATCTACAACTGTAAGAAAATCATGTGATATAAAGATATTGGCAGCATGGGTCAAAAGATTATATTGCTGCCCTCTGTCTGACAATTTTTAGATGTTGCTTTTCACTTTTGATTTGGGAATGACATTTACAGCTCTTGATACGCACTCAGATGTAATTTTTTTAACAATATTCTTCAAGTATTTTAAGTAAAACGCCAAGGGACATTGTCAGTGTGTCATCTATGAAATGGAAGGATGAATGATTTGATTTGGCATGAACTGGCCTTTTTGAATTTATCTTTCAATTTGAATTATCATTGCATTGCACATTCCTGCTTGTGCCCGAATTGAAACAATAAAACATAGGTTTCAGAAAAAGGGTACATAAAATGTCCAATTTAAAGCACAAATATTTACTTTGCCATATATTACACATTTCATATGGTGTTTATTTTCTATAGGTGTGCAAAGAAAAGATAGAACATGTCGTAAGTTTCCACAGATGAGGGAAAGAAAAACAAGTGTCTGCGAGGAAATGTTGAGGAGCTTTGTCTTCTTCTTGCGTGTTGCTTGCACAGCATAAAGTTGCAGGACAACTTGTTCTATTTGATCTTATTTGATTGTGCACACCAGGTTGATTGCATTCGTTGAAACAGGGCGGACCACGTGAAGGTTGCAATCTCCCGCCCCTGGAGCTTAGTGATGGTTGGCATTTAGTGCAGGATCACATAGATGAAGAAGATTGATGAGATAGAAGAAATGTGATAGAAGTCAATCCAACTAGCATCAACAATTCTTTACTTAACCTTAAAAGATGATATTTCAGATACAAAAAAAGAGACATTTCTGCCAGAGAATGTTTTAGCTTTACTTTATACAAGTGTCTTACTGATTTTATGTTGGGTTATGTAACAAAGTAGTGGGCGGAATGGTAGCGCAGCGGTAGAGTTGCTGCCTTACAGCGCCTGACATCTACAAGATACAAGATACAAGATACAAGATAGATTTATTCATCACATGTGCCAGATGGCACAGTGAAATGAAATTCCCACAGAATCTGCTTTTTATCCTGATTGGGTGCTGTCTGTACGGAGTTTTTATGTTCTCCCTGTGACCTCATGGGTTTCCTCCGTGTGCTTTAATTTCCTCCACCACTCAGACATACAGGTTTGGTTAATTGTTTTCGGTAAAATTGTAAATTGTACATAGAAACATAGAAAATAGGTGCAGGAGTAGGCCATTCGGTCCTTCGAGCCTGCACCGTTCTGGACTTCCCCAACATCGGGAACAATCTTCCTGCATCTAGCCTGTCCAACCCCTTAAGAATTTTGTAAATTTCTATAAGATCCCCCCACAATCTTCTAAATTCTAGCGAGTACAAGCCGAGTCTATCCAGTCTTTCTTCATATGAAAGTCCTGCCATCCCAGGAATCAGTCTGGTGAACCTTCTCTGTACTCCCTCTATGGCAAGAATGTCTTTCCTCAGATTAGGAGACCAAAATTGTACACAATACTCCGGGTGTGGTCTCACCAAGACCCTGTACAACTGCAGTAGAACCTCCCTGCTCCTATACTCAAATCCTTTTGCTATGAATGCTAACATATTATTCGCTTTCTTCACTGCCTGCTGCACCTGCATGCCTACTTTCAATGACTGGTGTACCATGACATGCAGGTCTCATTGCATCGCCCCTTTTCCTAATCGGCCACCATTCAGATAACAGTCTACTTTCCTGTTCTTGCCACCAAAGTTGATAACCTCACATTTATCCACATTATACTGCATCTGCCATGCATTTGCCCACTCACCCAACCTAATCAAGTCACCTTGAAGCCTCCTAGCATCCTCCTCACAGCTAAAATGCCCCCCAGCTTCGTGTCATCCGCAAACTTGGAGATGAACCTTTTGTGTAGGATAGTGCTACTGTATGGGGTGATCGCTAGTCATCGCGGACTAGATGGGCCAAAGGGCCTGTTTCGGCTCTGTATCTCTGAAGTCTAAAGTTCTCTTTGTTGTTGAGATCCCTAAGTAAATCACAGAATCTGAAGAGATCCTTTTGTACATTAATGCCACTGATAGTACTATTTATTCATCCTTAGTTTGTCTTCATTTTTGCCTGATTGGTTTCGTATTCTTTTGTTTAATTTTATTTTGAAATACAGCGCAGAAACAGGCCCTTCGGCCCACCGAGTCCACGTTGACCAGTGATCCCTGCAAATTAACACTATCCCACACATACTAGGGACAATTTACATTTATACAATGCTAATTAACTTACAAACATCTACATCTTTGGACTGTGGGAGGAAACCGAAGATCTCGGAGAAAACCCACGCGGTCATAGGGAGAATGCATTATAACCCGGGTCTCTTCTGTTGGATGTGCTGTAAGGCAACAACTCTTCTGCTGTGCCACCACATGAGGATCCACCATTCTGGTTCCATGCCTTTGGAGAATGGAAGATTTGTGGAAGTCCTTATTTTAATATAGCTGTTACCGATTGCAGTGTAACTGAAAAAATCAGTTTAATAAACACATGCTCCAGTTCAGTATTGAGGAAGTGCTCACCAGAATTTCTGCAGAGCTGTAGGAAGCGGAAAGTGAAATGAATTAAAGTTATTATGTCATTACAGTGCCTCCTCCCAAAGGAACATTCCCAGAAAGCTATCTTAATAGTTTGAGGAGAGAATAATTAAAACAATCATGAATGAGAAGGGAGAACATAAAATGTGATAAATATTTTTTTAGAGCTTTCAGGAGGCTGTCAACGAGATGTTCAAGATATTTAGAACAAGTTTTCAAAGATAAATGTTGGAATGGGGAAACAAAATGCTCAAAGGATGGAAAAGGTCAATAGTTTTTAGGCTGGTTGAGAGAGTTTGATCGATTTGTGTCAGGATTAATTTAAAGTCAAGTTGAGTTTTTTGCCATTGAGTCATGCACCATCTAAACAAACCCTCCGGCCCATCTTGTCCAAGCCAACCAGTGTGCCCCCTCGAGGATAGCTCAAATTACCCATATTTGGCTTATATCCCTTCTAAATCCTTCTAAATCCTTCTAAATCTTTCCTATGTAGCTGTTCAAATATCTTTTAAATGCTGTTACAGTACGTACCTTAACTACATCCACTCGTTCTATATACCTATCACCCTCATGGGAAAAAGTTGTCCCTCTGGTTCCTATTAAATCTTTCCTCTCTCACCTTAAATCTATGTCCTCTAATTCTTGTGTAGGGAGGAACTGCAGATGCTGGTTTAAATCGAAGACAGACACAAAAGGCTGGAGTAACTCAGCGGGTCATGCAGCATCTCTGGAGAGAAGGAATAGATGACATTTGAAGAAGGGTCTCGACAAGAAACGTCACCTATTTCTTTTCTCCAGAGATGCTGCCTGACCTGCTGAGTTACTCCAGCCTCTACCCTAGAAAAATGACTGCATTTACCCTATTTTTTCCCCCTCACGATTCAATGCACAACTACAGGTGTAATGAAGCTGCATCACCGGCACATAGAGTCGGACAACAGAGAAAACATAAATTATGCACAAATTGTACAAGCCAAGGGGGAGAGGGAAGGAAGAGAGAATAAAACATAATGCAAAGGCAAGTCCATAATAATACAAGAGGTGGTCCGTTGCCGAGGTGGGGTTAGGGTTGTGCAGGTCAGTTCAAGAATCAGATACTTGTAGGGAAGTAAGTCTTCCAGAACCTGGTGTGGGACTTCAGGCTTCTGTACACCTGCCTGAAGGTAGTAGCATATAGAGGGCATGGCATGCTGTCTTCTTCGTGCTTATTGCGTGCACAGCCTGAAGTTGTAGGACAACTTGTTCTATTTGATCTTATTTGATTGTGCACGCCAGGTTGATTGCACTCGTCGAAACAGGGCGGGCACGTGAAGGTTGCATTCTTCCACCCCATGGCCTGCTGTAGATGCTTTCAATGGTTTCCATCACTCTCTTCCACCATTTGCGTTCCTAAGTTGTGGAATTGTCATTACCAAGTCATGATGCCACCAGCCAAGATATCTTTTGCATTGCATCTGTAGAAGATTGTTAGAGTATTTGGTGACATGCAAAAATCTAATTCTCTTCCTAAGAGAGGTGCTGGTGTGCTATTTTCGTAACTACATCTATATGCTGGACCCAGGGCACGTCTTCAGAGATATTAGTGGCCATATCCACCGTCGACCTGTCAATAAAAATTGGCTTTCCTTCTCCCGAATACGACTTCCTGAAGTCAATGATAAGTTCCTTGTTTTTGTTTGTTGACGTTGAGCGAGAAGTTGTTGGTGCAGCTGTTCCTGTACGATTGCCATCACCTGTGATACAGCCAACAGCAGTGGTGTGACTGATTAACATGCCTTTTGGGTGTGTTGGTAGCATAATAGAAGGAATAGTAACTGACGATAGTGTAAGATGATATCAATGTCATAGAAGAAAGGCATCAAAATGGCATGGAATGTAATTAACAAGGAACATGAAAGTACAGTAAACCCCTGTAATTACGGACCCCATTACAATGGATTTTGGTTATAGCGGACGGACCTACTGATCTTCACCCCCAGGCTGGGCTGCCAATGACTTAACAAGAAGCTGGACCTGCTACAACTTGCCTACCACCACAACAGGTCAACAGAGAATGTGACCTCGCTGGCTCTCCACTCTGCACTGGACCACTTGGATAATAAAACACATACGTCAGGCTGTTTTTCATGGATTACAGCTCGGCATTTAACTCGGAAATTTTGGTCTCTTAATTTGAAGAAGACGTTATTGCTATTGAGAGAGTGCAGCCTAGGTTCATCAGGTTAATTCCCGGGATGGCAGGGCTTACATATGATGAAAGAATGGGTCGACTGGGCTTGTATTCACTGGAATTTCGAAGGATGAGAGGTGATCTTATAGAAACATATAAAATTCTTAAAGGATAGGACAGGCTAGATGCAGGAAAAATGTTTCCGGTGTTAGGGGAGTCCAGAACTAGGGGTCACAGTTTAAGAATAAGGGGTAGGCCATTTAGGACTGAGATGAGGAAAAACCTCTTCACCCAGAGAGTTGTGAATCTGTGGAATTCTCTGCCACAGAAGGCAGTGGAGGACAATTCAAGGGATGTTTTGAAGAGAGAGTTAGATATAGCTCTTAGGGCTAAAGGGATGAAAGAATATGGGGGAAAAAGCAAGAATGGTGTACTGATTTTAGATGATCAGCCATGATCATATTGAGTGGCGGTGCTGGCACGAAGGGCCGAATGACCTCCTGCACCTATTTTCTACCATGTTTCTACCATCATCCATCCCAAGCTCACAGAACTGGGTCTCTGCAACTGGATCCTGAACTTCCTCATCAACAAACTACAATCTGTACGAATTGATAGCAACACTTCCTGCTCGATAACCATCAGCCCAGGAGCATCTCAAGGAGGGTGTGTGTGTGTATGTGTGGGCGTGGTTATAAAAGATGCAAGAAATGCCCAAAGATTTAAATAAAAATGCTGAGGGGTATGAATAGTGGATGAATCATGGCAGTTTACGTCATATATTATGTGATTAAGACAGTGCTTATTAATAATTGCTGGAGACATGCCAAAGATGAACTTGTGTACAATGTAACTTTGTGAAACAAAAATAGAATAATCTGAATAGATTGTATTATGTTGGCCATCTGCTTTAGAAACTAGGAAGATTTTTAACTATATACGGAGAACTAGCCAAAAGTACACGTTACCAATAAAATTCAAATACATTTTCAGGATAAATTTTCGGCCAATGCTATTTAACAGAAATCTATCTCAAGGTATCCATGTGTATGGCTTTGGATTTTTACGAAACATTAGAACAACATTTAAAAGACGTTTGGACAGGTACATGGAAAGGAAAGATTTTGAGGGATAAGGGCCAAATGTGGGTAGGTGGGACTAGTGTAGATGGGGAATGTTGGTGCCTGTTTGCCTGCTGTATGACTTTATGACTGATTCTAATCATCACCTGATAAGAGCTATGAGGTTATTACTGCGGGAGGTGTACATTATTTTTATTGGACACACAGGTGGAGGTCACAGCGCAATGGTGCAAGAATAGGATCAAAAGCATTATACACCTTATACACCTAAGGTAGACTGACATGAAGTTGTAACAAGAGATAGCCTAAGAAATATGAAACTCAAAACATCAACTAGTAATCGAGAACCAGAGGAAGGTTTAAGGTGAAGGGGGATAAATGTAAAAGGAATCTGAGGGGTAACTTTTTCTCGCAAAGGGTGGTGGGTGTATGGAACGAGCTGCCGGAGGAGGTAGTTGAGGCTGGGTCTATCACAACATTTAAGAAGCATTTAGACAGGTACATGGATAGGACAGGTTTAGTAGAGAAATATGGGGCAAACACTAGTGTAGATGGGGCATGTTAGTTAGTGTGGACAAGATGGGTTGAAGGGCTGTTTCCACACTGTATGACTCTGTGACACCAAGTAATTAGGTAAAGAAATGGAAGTTGTTGTAAAGGGAATGGAATATAACAACAAGGCATGTCTTCCTTTATGGGAGAATCTGGTAAAAGGGGACAATGTTTTGGAATGTGTTTACAGAAGGACGTGGGTGTTACTGAAAGTTAACCTGCAGATATAGCTAGCAATTAGCAAGTGTTGGCCTTTGAATGCAAGAGGATTTGAGCTTCTGAGTAGAGATGTCTTCTTCTTATTATCCAGGACCATCACAAGGCCATATCTGGAATATTGCAAAAAGATCTGTTCTCCCTTCCAGAAGAAAACTATACTTTGAAATGGGGGAACGTCATCGGTTCACCATATTCATTCCTGGGATGATGGCTGTGTCTCGGAGGAGAGCATCAGCACACTCTGTGTATACTACAATAAAAATAAATTAAAAATGCTAGACATATACAGCTGGTCAGGCAGTATCTGCGGTAAAACAAATAATCAGCAGGTTTCTAATGATCTTTTGCTTCATGTGGTGAAATGAGAGCCGATCTGTCTCTTGCTAGGTGTGATGGGGGAGGCAGATACAGATGGACTACACCCCAAGATTCTGAACGAGGTAGCTGTTGAGATAGTGGAGGCATTAGTCGTGATCTTTCAAGAATTACCAGAGTCAGGAATGGTTCCAGAAGGTTGGAAAATCGCAAATGTAACTCCACTGTTGAAGAAGGCCGCGAGTCAAAACAAGGGAAATTATTAGTCTGACGTCTGTGGTTGGTATAGATTTTGGAGGCCAATATTAAGGATGAGGTCTCGAGTTATCAAAAATTACAGTAGTTAGAAATGAGGAACTGCAGATGTTGGTTTACACAAAAAGACGCAAAATGCTGAGTAACTCAGCAGGTACATTAGCATCTCTGGAGAACTGCGGGAGGTAGTACATTATTTGTAGTTTTGGGTCGGGACCCTTCAGACTGATTGTGGTGGCCGGGGGGGGGGGGGGGGGGGGGGGGGGGGGGGGGAGCTGGGAGCTGGAAGAGAAGAAAGCTAGCAAGTAATAGATGGATACAGATGAGGGGCTTTTCGATAGGCAGATAGTTGGACAAAGGCCAGAGATTGAAATAATAAAGTGAGATAAGGATTGAAGAGTTGTGAATACAGCAGGTTGTTGATCAGCTGGGTAATGGGCTGAGTAAGATTTTGAAGTGGGATTGACTTAAAGTCCATTTTTGGCAAGCAATAGCTCTCATCTGTCTGCCTGCCTGCCCGTCTGCCCATCTGTCCGTCTGGCTGTCTGTCTTCTTCCGGTTTTGCCTTTGTTTCTATTTGCGCAAAAATAGATAGCGCTACGATTTTTCACCACCTTGTTCGCCATTCTTCTGTGCTACAAGGGCAACAAGTTTTGTTCCGATCAATGGTATATTTGAAAAGTTATTAAGGATTAAAAATCTATAAAACCGCGCAAGCGCAGATTGGTCTCCTCTCCTGTCAGTTGCCGGGACGGCGACGCCTCTTCCTGCACCATCGCCACACTGATTGGCCAGGTCCGCTGTCAGTCCGCCTCGCCCAGCGAGGAGAATATAAAGCTGAAGGACCGGAGTGAGCATCACTAACGGGCGCCTCCGTGGTGCTGAGCGGCCGAGCCCACTTCACGGCCTCCTTGGTGCCCAGACGCGGGTGCCGTTGGCCGCTTCGTCCGAACCGGGCTTCTACCTGCGAGGCCCCAGCCGGGGTTCTACGCTGCGATCCAGGAGGCTTCGAGATGATGGGGCCGTGGCGGCGTGGGGCCTTGCGGCTGTGGGATCTTGCCGAATTAAAAAATCTGCGGAGAAATCTATCCCTTCCTCTTTTTTCAGTTTTTTCCTGTCTCATGTCTGGTGGAATAGAGGGAGAGGAGTGGGGGAGGTGAGGAGAGATAGTAGGGGGGGATACGGGGAGGTGGGGGATAGGAGGGGGGCAGGGAGGGGAGAGGAGTTATGGAGGGAGAGAGGGTGTGACTGAGGGTAGGGGAAAGGAGAGGAAGGGAGAGGTGCGGGAGGGATTAGGAGAGGGGAAAGAAGAGGGAGGGTGAAGGGGAAGGAGTGCTGGGGGATGAGGGGAGATGAGCAGCGCCTGCGCAGTTGGGGGCTATGCGTGAGTGGTGGAATATTGCGTTGTCTAGTCTCCTTATAAATTTCTGTCTAGTCTCCTTATAAATGGTCATTTTAATTCAAATACACCTTGTTCTCAAGCCTACATTATGGTTAAAAAAAGGAACAAAGTGTTGGAGTAACTCAGCAGGTCAGGCAACATCCCTGGAGAATGTTTCGGGTTGGGACTCTTCGTCAGACTGATTCATCAGACATTCTGAAGAAGGGTCTGGCCAGAAACGTCACCTGTCCATATTCCACAGAGATGCTGCCTGACCCGCTGAGTTGCTCCAGCACTTTGTGTCTTGTTTTGTAAACCAGGGTCTACAGTTCCTTGTTCCTTCATTGTGGTAGATGTTCTTCAAATGAGTTAACGTGCGTTCTTTGAAGATTTTGAAATTGAAGGCTAAATATATCAACATAAAATGCGTTGTTAATTGCAAAGGCTGTTAACCTCCTTGATGTTATTGACCCAGGTATCTGGCAGGAAATATGTCCCATATGAGTTTCCCGTGATTAAAATACGATTCACAAGGTTTTAATATGGATAATTTCCATCACAACTGTGACACCCTGCCATTTTGACTCCGTGTTATTGAGTCTGGGAAGACACCCTGCGGGCTGCTGATGTCACCGATGATGTCTATTGTGGTTAGGATCATGGAAAGCAAAGCTCTGTGGGGCACCAGCAGTGATCTACATCCACAGCACAAAGCTTCATCTGCACAATAGATGGACACAAAATGCTGGAATAACCGCATCTCCTAGAGTTGAGAACAAGTATTATGTTAACAACTGGGATCATTATCATAAGAGTTTCTGCATTGAAGAAAAATGAAGTTGTTTTGTATCAACTAGAGTAAAACTCTGACAGTCTACTATCCCGTTGTTTGCAAATCCCTTGGGATTGTCATCCTACTCTGGGCCAGTTTCCATGTACTGGTTAAGCACACACCCAGTCTGTGTTCCTTTTACACAGTCCCAGTCCTATCCCCACACTCCTGTACCCATCCCCACACTTCTTTTACACACTCCCGACCCATTCCCATGCCTCTTTTACACACTCCTGGTGCCATCCCCACACTTCTTTTACACACTCCCGGTCCCATTCCCACCCTCATTTTACACAAACATCAGCTGAGTTACTCCAGCACTTTATGTTGCTACATTTTAAAAGTGGGCGCCGATGCTGCTGGTCTGCACCAGTGAGCCCTTCTTCACCAGCTGTTGCTCCGTCTGGATGACGAGGCTGTTATTGCGGCTCACATTGTAGCCACTCACGTCTCGAGTGGCCGCCGCCACCAACGGGACACCTTCGGTTACCATAGGGCTCCTTCCCCTCTCACCAGCTGCCGCTTCTTCCTGTTGGTCATCGCCTTGTCTGCTCCTCACTCCATCTCCTCTTACTCCCATTGCTCTTTCCACTCCCTCGTCCACCGTCGCCTCTACCTCCTTCTTCTCCCCCGCAGTGGCTGACATCTTCCAAAGTGGAGTATGGCAGTGAGTTTGGGCTAGAAGGAGGAGGAGGCGGTGGTGGAAATGGATGGAGAGACGCCGAGTGGGCAGCGAAGGGAGGAAGAGGTGGCTGTGGATGGAGTGGACAAAGCGGCGGCCAGCAGGAAGAAGCAGCAGCTGGTGAGAGGGGAGGGAGCCCCATGGTGACCGAGCGCGTCCTGTCGGTGGCGGCGGCCTGTATTAGGCGCTGCCCGCCAGGGGCTACAATGTGAACCGCAATAAACAGCCCGTCAACCGGATGGTGTGGCAGTTGGTGATGAAGGGCTCGCGGGTGCACCTTGCAAGCCGGGGGTGGCATTGGCAGCATCGGGAGGGCCGTCTGCTTTAACCAAAATCTGTTATTAAGGGGTCCATTAAAACGAGGGTGTACTGTACTATCATGTCTCTCCGGTGTTTGCATGTTCTAGAGAAGCAACAAAGATTCTCATCAAGGCCCCAGCTATCTTCTTGCCTCCCTCAATAACCTGGGATAGATCCCGTAGGTCCGTCCTGGGCACATACCCACCTTAATGTTCTTCAAGAGTCTCTGTACCACCTTCTTCTCAATCTCAAACTGCCCGAGCATATTTGTATTCTCCACACCACTGATCTTGTCCTCCAAGTCCCTCTCTGTGAATACAGATGCAAAGATTTGCCTACATCCACTGACTCCAAGCATAGATTCCATCCTTTATCTTTGAGTGGTCCTACCTTTTCCCTGGTCTCCTCTTATTTTAATGTACTTTTTGCGTTGTTTAGTGTGGATGGAATTCTCATGTGTGAATCAGTGAACACGTTGCCAATGACTTGGAGAAGCTTACATCGACAAATAGAAATAGAGCAGAACATCAACAGAACATCCTTTATTGAAGATAGTCAATCTCGATTAAACTGCAGTGTCTAGCTGGTGTAATGCAACAAAGGTGTAAATGCTTGTGAACCAGCTTTTAAATGTACCCATGCAATAACATGGAACTGCAGATGCTGGTCTATATCAAAGATAGACGTCGGTTTATATCAAAGTACTGGAGTGACTCAGCGGGCCAGGCAGCATCTCTGGAGAATATAAATTGGTGATGTTTTGGATCGGGATCCTTCTTCGATTCCCGGTCCGAAACGTCACCTGTACATGTTCTCCAAAGATGCTGAAGATAGATACAAAATGCTGGAGAAACTCAGCAGGGCAGGCAGCATCTCTGGAGAGAAGAAATCGGTGACATTTCGGGTCGAGACCCTTTTTCAGACTCAACCCGAAACTTCTCGGCCCAAAACGTCGTCTATCCCTTCTCTCCAGAGATGTTGCCTGTCCCGTTGAGTTACTACAGCATTTTGTGTCTGTCTTTGGTTTAAACCAGTATCTGCAGTTCCTTCCTACACATTTCTCTAGTGATGCTGCCTGGCCCGCTGAGTTACTCCAACACTTTGTGTCTTCTTTTGTAAACTAGCATCTGCAGTTCTTTGTTTCCACTTCTCCAAAGATCAAAACCTTATTGACTCACTCAATTATTATATATGGAGCAATCACGATTGTGAAATCTTCATGTATTACTTTGAAATGAACAAATTGTAATGTTTGAGATGTATTTTATGTACTGTACTTTATTGTACAGATTGTTCTAGTATTCATCCCTATATTTAAAATGTTATTTCATTATTTGTTGCACTATTACATATTTTAAGAAGACAAAACGGAGCGGCATGGTGGCGCAGTGGTAGAGTTGCTGCCTTACTGCGCCAAAGATTCCGGTTTGATCCTGGCTACAGGTGCTGTCTGTACAGAGTTTGCACGTTCTCCTCGTGATCGCGTGGGTTTCCTTGGGTGCTCCGGTTTCCTCCCACACCCCAAAGACGTACATGTTTGTAGGTTAATTGGCTTTGCTAAAATTGTAAATTGTCCCTAGTATGTGTAGGATAGTGCCAGTGAACGGGATCGCTGGTCGGCACGGATTCGGTGGGCAGAAGGGCCTGTTTCTGCGCTGTATCACTAAACTAAACTAAATGCATGAAGAATTTAGACCATAGAATAATGAGATATTGCATACCCGCAAAATTACAGCCGCTTCACTTCAAAGTGTCTCTTTATGCGAGGCACTGCAATAAATTCTGATTGATGGTATGTGCGATAAGTGTAAATATTGTATTATTTCATACTTTTAACATTAAAAAATCTGCTCCGTGTAGGCAGCATGGCAGTTACCACTATCTTAGAGGTTGCGTTAGAGCTCCAGGGACTGAGGTCTGATCAAGCCCCTCCGGTGCTGTCTGTGTGGAGTTTGCACAAAAATCTCTTTGTGACCGGATGGACTTTCTCTGGGTGCTCCCACTTACTCCCATATCCCACGGGCGTGTAGTGCCATGGTGCGACCATGCCTGGAATATCACATGCAGTTTGCCTCCCCCCCTCCCCTCCTTCATAGAAAGGATGTACTTTTCAGCGAGGTAGTGAAGATTGACTTGATGGTGAGTTTGCTGTAATGGAGACTATATTGACTCGGCTCAGAAGGATGAGGGATCTTGTTAAAACTTACAAATGTTTATGGGGCTCAATAGATTGGATGGAGATTGGATGTTTCCCCTGGCTAAGGAATTTGAAACCAGGTGTCAAAGTCTCAGAGTAAGTGGCAAATTGTTTAGGACTAAAAATCAGAAGAAATTTCTTCACTCAAAAATGGTAAATCCTTGGAGAGTTGTGAATGCATTTTATGAATTCCTCCTCGCCTAAGCCCTGTGTTCAAAGGATATCCCAGTCAATATGGGAAAGTTAAAATCCTTGACAACCACAACCATGTTGCCGTTACACTCTTGTGGGATCTTTGTTCTTCTAATTCACATGGACTATTAGGAGGCAGTATGTCACCCTATTAAAGCAACATCTCCTTTCTTATTGTAATGAAAAGGAACGGCAGATGCTGGTTTGAACCAAAGGTCGACCCAAAATGCTGAAGTAACTCAGTGGGTCCGGCAGCATCTCTGGAGAAAAGATGGTTCGGTGAAATATTGGGTAAGGACCCTTATTCAGAGTTTTGTGTGTGGGGGGGAGTGGGGGGGGGGGGGGGGGGGGGGGGGGGTGGAAGCAAGCAGAATCTAAGACAAATCAGGGGTGGCAACAGATGTCTCCTCGGGCAGGGAGGTTACCTGATTGTTGGCTAGAGATGGTGTGATCCCAAGGGATGCATCGTTGCGAACAGCCGAACTGGTTAACCAGGTTTTGGTGGAGGAAGGGGGCAAGAGGGGGAAGGGAGGGGAGCATTTGTAGAAATTACACAAACTTAGAGAATTCCGTGTTCATACGCTGGGTTATAAGCAACCCAAGCGAAATATGAGGTGCTGTGGGATAACTGGGAATCAGTAGGTTTATAGTAGACATCAGTCGATAGACTGTCTAATAGAGACAGAGGAATCAAGAAAGGGGAGAGTCTAGGTGAATTTGAGTACAGGGTGTAAATCAGTGGTGAAGTTAATGAAGTCCATGAGGTCTGTACGGGTGCAGGAGGCAGTCGTTGATGTAGCAGAGATAGAGTTGGGGGATGGGGCCAGTGTATGCCTGGATCAAGGAATCCTCGGCGTAACCAGCAAAAAGGCAGGCATAGCTGGGGCATGTAGCCATGCGCCATGGCTACACCTTTAACTTAGAGACAGTGGGAGGAGTTAAAAGAGAGCTTGTCGAGGGTGAGTACAAATTCCGCTTGGCAGAGGAGAGTGTTAGTAGAGGGAAATTGGCTGGGTCTCTGTTCAAGGAAGAAACAGGTCTTTCACACCTTTGGTTGCCTACCCTCTCTTATCATAGTGTTTGGTACCCACGCTGCGACGTGGCACGATGGAGACAACTCACCATCCAGTGCCTCGCTCACGGCCACAGAAACACACATCTCTCCCCCTGACTATAGACCCCCATCATGACCGCTTGCTTGTCTGTACTTTCTCCTTCCCTGAGGTTGAACAGAGCCCGGGTGTGCCACTCATTTTGCTGCTGCTGATTTCCTTTGAAAGGTCACCCCTCCCACAGTCTGCAGGGCTTTCATCTTGTTGGAGTGGGACAGCCACAGGGAACCCCTGCGCTGCCTGCTTGCCTCTCCAAGCATTTGCCCATCCATCTGTGTGAACCTGTGGTGTGACCAGCTTTATTTCTGACGGGTCTCCTGGGAGGCTGCAGGTGACCTTATTGAGGTGTACAAAAACATAATGGAGAAAGTGAACGCTCCCAGTCTTATTCCTAGGATAGAGGATTCTAAAACTAGAGGATATTAGGATTAAGGTGAGAGGGGAGTGATGTAAGAGGGATCTCGTGATCGATTTCCACTTGGAGGGCAGTCCATATCTGTAATGAGTTGCTGGAGGAAGCTGCAGAAGTGGATAAAATTACGATTTTCAAAGACATTTTTAGTTTAGTTTAGTTTAGAGTTACAGCGTGGAAACAGGCCCTTCGGCCCATCGGGTCTGCGCAGACCAGCGATACCTGCATATTAACACTATCCTACACACACTAGGGCCAATGTTTACCTTTACCAAGCCAATTTACCTGCATACCTGTACGTCTTTGGAGTGTGTCACAGGGAGAACGTACAAACTCTGTACAGACAGCACCCGTGGTCGGGATTGAACCCGGGTCTCGGACGCTGCAAGCGTTGTAAGACAGTAACTCTACCACTGCGCGGCCTTGCTGCCCTTAAAGCATTAGGACAGGTATATGTGTAGGAAGCAACTGCAGATGCTGGTTTACACTGAAGATAGACACAAAATGCTGAAGTAACTCAGTGGGTCAAGCAGCTTCCCGAGAAAAGGAATAGGTGACGTTTCGGGTTGAAACGGTCTGAAGAAGGGTCTCAACCCGAAACATCAACTATTCATTTTTTCCAGAGACGCTGGCTGACCCGCCGAGTTATTCCACATATTGTATCTGTTTAGGAAAGGAAAGGTTTAGTGTACTCTGGGACAACTGCAGGCAAATGGAGCAGCCTAATATGCTGGTGAAGAAGGTGTATGGTATGCTTGCCTTCATTGGTTGGGACATGAAATGTATGTGGAAAACTCTATGCAATAAGTGTACTTTACTGTTTCTGGTTGTTTTCCTTGTCCCTTGTTTGGACTGTAGAGTGGTTCACACAGTATGTTTGTGTTTCAACTCTGTGACTATGACTATTCTCACTGAAATCTTTCTTGCATATGTATATTGCTATTGTCAGCAAGTTATTTGGTTCAGGTGATCACCTCCTGCTTCTCTGAATTATTAATTATTTTTTATGATGCATATGATGAAATGTTGCACGCGTCTGGTGTAATAAGACTCCCGCTAAGGGTCTGGATGTCTTTCATTCTGTTTGATACATTCGGTCTGTCAGACACATTTCTCATTATTTCCCCATTTATCCATAATTTCTAACGGTGGTGTCACATCTGCACTGGGGCTCTGCAATTCCAAAGGCAGCCAAAGCCATGGGTAAGTGCCCATGTAGCAGGCCCTGACATTATACATGTGTGTGTGTGGGTGTGTGTGTGGCTGTGTATGTGTGTGTGTGTGTGTGTGTGGCTGTGTGTGGGTGTGTGTGTGGGTGTGTGTGGTGCGGGTGGGTGTGGGTATGGCTGTGTATGTGTGGGTGTGGCTGTGTGTGTGTGTGTGTGTGTGTGTTTGTGTGTGTGGGTGGGTGTGGCTGTGTGTGTGTGGGTGTGTGTGTGTGTGTGTGTTTGTGTGTGTGGGTGGGTGTGGCTGTGTGTGTGTGTGTGTTTGTGTGTGGGTGGGTGTGGCTGTGTGGGTGTGTGTGTGTGTGTGTGTGTGTGTGTTTGTGTGTGTGGGTGGGTGTGGCTGTGTGTGTGGGTGTGTGTGTGTGTGTGTGTGTGTGTGTGTGTGTTTGTGTGTGTGGGTGGGTGTGGCTGTGTGTGTGTGTGTGTTTGTGTGTGGCTCTGTGTGTGTGTGTGTGTGTGTGGCTGTGTGGGTGTGTGTGGCTGTGTGTGTGTGTTTGTGTGTGTGGGTGGGTGTGGCTGTGTGTGTGTGTGTGTGTGTGTGTGAATGAATGATGGATGGCACCCTGCCATGCTCATCCCACTTGAAGTGATCTTCCTGTATGAATAATCTACAGTGGAACAGGACTGGGTACATGTGTAGGAAACAACTGCAGATGCTGGTTTAAATTGAAGGTAGCCAAATTCAGTTTATTAGCCAAGGCAAACAGATGCAATTGGTACTATTTTTTAAACCGGAGGCTAATATATTTTCTCCCTTACTCAAGATCAGCACTAGTTTCTATGTCCGAGGAAGGTCACGACCCGAAACGTCATCTATTCCTTTTGTTTGAAGGTGCTGCCTGACCCGCTGAGTTACTCTAGCTTCATGTTTCTATCTTCTAGTTTCTGACTTGTTTTCTCTTCCCTTTGAACAGAGAGAACTTGATACGACTGCCACAGTATTGGCCAATCGACAGGATGAGAGTGAACAGTCCAGAAAACGACTTATTGATGAGAGTCGAGAATTTAAGAAGAGCACGCCAGAGGTGGGTAAAGTCGAGCTGTTGCATCTTCTAGTCTATGAAGAGCAGTGAGTCACTTGGTTGGTTACGCCATCCGGCAGTGAAGATATATTTTGATATTTTGGTGCTGCCATCAAGTTTCTGTCTATGGATATGTAATACTCACATAAACCTACAGTTTAGTTTAGTTTAGAGATGCAACACGGAAACGGAGTCTGTGCCGACCAGCAATCCCCGCACACTAATGCTATCCTACACACACGAGGGACAATGTACAAATTCAAACCAATTACCGTATTTCCCGGCAATGAAGACGCACCCCCATTTTGAGTTGCTAAATTTTGAAATCTCACGCTCAACAAAATAAAAAATAAAAATAAAGAAAGTAACAATTCAATTTGCCCAAGGTTTCCAGATCTCCTCCATTCTGAATGACTGAATGGATGGGGGGTAGAGGGTGACGGCAGGTGGAGAGATGGTGGGAAAAACAGGAGCACACCGGGACAAGTTGAATCAGTTGTGATCTTATTGAATGACAATACCAATTGAGGTTACTCACGCTGACACATGGAGTAAGCTCCACCGCCCACTGTCCTGTTATCCATCGCCCGCTGACCCACTCTTGAGCTGGTCCCCTCACTGTCTGGTCTACATTGAAAGACACGGTGAATGCCATGCATTGAATGCCATGCAGTGTCACCCAGCGCAGCAAGCGAGGCCATGTCCTGCTCCCGGTGGCAGTCGGAATTTAAGGATTTGCGGGAAGCGGCTGACATGAGCGAGTCCGGCGAGCGGCAGGAGTGAGGTGTTCAGATGGAGTGCACTGCCAGAGGTGAGCGGGCCAGCAGAAGGTGCTGAGGTAGCGGGCGGTTCCGCTGTCCGGTCCCGGCGGCCGCTCGCAGCCACCCGAGCTACTTCCCTCCCCAGCCACAATGCGGTGGCTCCGCGCCCGGAGCGCCTCGGCAGCGGTGAGTGAGTGAGTTGCTGGCATGGTCCCCGACCCCCTCCTTCTCAACGCTCCTGCCCGTGCTGACCCGGGCCAGACTCCCCACACGCTGTGAAAGGAACTCTCCCCCCCCCAGCGGCGCTGTCCTTTTACACCCGCTTCCCACTTTACAGCCGCTTCCCATCAGCTGCTAGCAATGAGGGATAGACTTGGCTATCTCTCAGTACAGCATCATCGTTCTAGATGTTGCTGTATTGAGGGATAGCCAAGTATGCCTCCAAGACGCAGGTAAATTTTCATGCCTTATATTTCGGGTAAATTATAGCGTCTTCATTGCCGGGAAATATGGTAGCTTACTAACCTTGGAATGTCTTTGGAATGTGGGAGGAACCACATGACTCACAGAAAGGCACCCGCAGAAAACCCACATGGTCACGGGGAGAACGTACAAACTCCATACAGATCTGCAGTCAGGATCGAACCCGGGTCTCTGGCGCTGTAAGGCAGCAACTCTAGCGCAGCGCCACCAAGCCGCCCGATTATACAAATAAATGTTTTAAGGGTTTCAGATCTTTTGTGAGTACATTTCTGTGACTTCATACTGTGCTTTGAATGTCATCCCCTTCATTTCTTCATCGGTAGTTTTAATTTCTTATCACATGTTTTAGTGAAAGTAGAGCATTTATTCTTCAGGCCGAGGACATACTTGTGACCAAGGGGTAAGGTGGAAATTTGTTTTTGATAGTTGCCTCTCCTATTCTTTCCTCTTTTCATGAAAGTGCTGAATATCAGCATATGCCAGCAAGAAATATATAAATAGACGTAGCAAATAATTCTCTTGGAAACTGAAATGGGAAATACCATTAGGTGATAAGCAAAATGTGGAGATAGGAAATAAATGCATTGTTCCTATCTACATGTCGGAAAATCTAAAGACATATCAGAAACAGTAAGCAATTGTCTCCCAAAGGAAGTATTTACTTGCCATTGAGGCAGTGCACTGATGGTTCATCAGACTGATTATGGAAATGTATGGTTGTAGTGTGAAGGTTAATTGAACAGACTGGGCCCGTACTCATGTTCAGAATGGGAGGTGGTTTTATTGAAACCACAAGAAAATTATAAATTACTAGACCAAATGCAGACCCGGTCTGCTCCCCCAACGCACCCGTCCCCTACCCGTAGCCCCACGGGAGGCGTGGTCCTCCAACTCAACACGTTGGCGAAGTTAAGATTCGAGCACTCCTCAGCAAAGATCATAACTCGTGAGCCTCCCCCAGCACTGGAGTTGGAAAAAAAAATCCCAATCCCCAATTACAATACCAATTGACCCTCCTCCTCCTGTCCAGCCAGGAGCTATGATGGCAACATTGTTGCAAATGTCGGGGGCACTTGCTGTGAGATGCCATTGAGCTGAAAAGCTCAGAGTGTTGCTGCCAGTGTTCCTGTCTTGCAACTTTGTATCAAAGTGTGTTGGAAGCTGTGAGGAATGATTTTAAAGTAAAAACCATTTTAAATTCAAAGTATTTTTAAACATTTTCAGTAATAAGTCATGAAATAAAGCCTGAAATTTTCAGATATGTAGATTTTGGACTCCACAGGAAAAAACTACCGGAATATGTAAAGGTTTTACCGTTACCGCGTCGTTTTATCGCGAAGATGTGATTACACACGAACAAACAAACACACACACACGAACAAACACATCCACATCCAAGATCAGACTTTTAATAGTTATATATATGATGTGGCTTGACAGGATAGATCTAAAGATAATCTTTCCCCTGGTTAGAATATCTAAAGTTTGTGTTACCATTTTAAAAAGTGGAGTAAGGAAAACGAAGTCAGTGCACGCGAGGCATATTTGGGTTTTTTGAATGGTTTTCATAAGGTGACACAGGTGTTTGGTGAATCCAGTTGCAGCATTTCGAATTGGGGGTAATACAAGTTTGGATTTGGCTTTGGTTCCAGATAGAAGTCTAAGAGTAGGAGTAGGAGTTAATGTGCTCTCTCATTTGAAGCCGGAATTAGTGTTTGGCTCCAATCTATTGTGATGGCTGCCTCACCAACTGTCTGTCTCGCCCCTTCCTCCGTTGTTTTTTTTGTATGCGTTAAATTAATATTTTAGTGTTCTTTAGTGTTTTATGTGGGTGGGGGGGGTTGGGGGAAACTTTTTTAAATCTCTTACCTCGACGGAGATGTGATTTTTTCCCGTATCGTATCTCCATCCGCACTGCGGCCAAACATCGAGGAGCTGGCGGCCTTTGCTGGAGACCGACTTCGGGAGCTCCAACCGTGGGAGCCTGTGGACTTTAACATCATGGAGCTTGCGTTCCCTGGTTAGACTGACTTCGGGAGCTCCAAGCCGCAGGAGCTTCGACCGCCCTGACGCGGGAGCTTCGATCGCCCCGGCGCGGGGGCTTATAGATCTCCGGCTGCGGGAGCTTCGATCGCCCCGACTGCGGATGGTTCGACTGCCCTAAATAAAGAGGAAGAAGATTAGACATTATTGCCTTCCATCACAGTGAGGAATGTGGAATCCGCTGTGTGTTGTGTGTTTTGTTGTTTTTAGTATGGCTGTATGGTAATTCGAGTTTCACTGTACCTTAATTGGTACACATGTGACAATAAACTGACCTTTGAACCTTTGAAACTTTGATTTGGTTGAAGGGACCAGATGTAACATTTCCAAGTCTGCTGATGATGCGTAACAGGGTGGGAATGTGAGGAGCGATGAGGAGTCAGATAGATTTCACGACAAACCGAGTGAGTGAGCATCAAAATGGAAAGTATGAGGCTATCAATATTAGTTGCAAAAACAATTGATGTTTTACTAGGGTTCATGTTGTTTAATGGAACATTAAGTCCATGTGTAAATGTCGCTGTAACTAACGTGTCAGCGCAGCAGGTAGTGAATGTGGCCAATTGTTTATTTAGGGAATGAGGATGGGCAAGTGTTGGAAATGTCCGTGGTGGAACGCTATGCAAACAGTGACAACAATTTGGTCAGCTAGGTAGTTGTGGAAAAGGGTAGGATTGGACCGAGAGTTAAGGTCTTAAATTTAAGGAGGGTTGACTTCATTTGCACAAAATGGGACCAAGTGAGAGTAGATTGGGAGCATCTGCAATATCCAATAAGTGGGAGGTTTTTAAAAGTGAAACGGTAAGAATTCGGTCAGTGTAGGATTGAACTGCAGACGTTGGTTTACACTGAAGACAGACACAAAATGCTGAGTAACTCAGCGGGACAGGCAGCATCTCTGGAGAGAAGGAATGGCCAAAGTTTTCGAGTCGAGAACCTTCTTCAGACTGAGGATCCAATCAGTACGTCTAAAGGGTAAGGTTAGGGAACCTCGGTTAACAAAGAAAATTGAAGGTCTGATCAGGGTAAAGAAGAAAATCTGTCTCTAGTGTAGAAAATTGTTATCGTCAGTCTTTATCGAGGTTTACAGAGGATAGAGGAGAGTTAAGTAACATAGAAACATAGAAAATAGGTGCAGGAGGAGGCCATTCGGCCCTTCGAGCCAGCACCGTCATTCATTGTGATCATGGCTGATCGTCCCCTATCAATAACCCGTGCCTGCCTTCTCCCCATATCCCTTGACTCCACTAGCCCCTAGAGCTCTATCTAACTCTCTTAAATCCATCCAGTGACTTGGCCTCCACTGCCCTCTGTGGCAGGGAATTCCATAAATTCACAACTCTCTGGGTGAAAACGTTTTTTCTCACCTCAGTCTTAAATGACCTCCCCTTTATTCTAAGACTGTGGCCCCTGGTTCTGGACTCGCCCAGCATTGGAAACATTTTTCTTGTATCACAGTTTACACAGGTCACAGTTTAAGGATAAGGGGGAAATCTTTTAGGACCGAGATGAGGAAAACATTTTTCACACAGAGAGTGGTGAATCTCTGGAATTCTCTGCCACAGAAGGTAGTTGAGGCCAGTTCATTGGCTATATTTAAGAGGGAGTTAGATGTGGCCCTTGTGGCTAAAGGGATCAGGGGGTATGGAGAGAAGGCAGGTACAGGATACTGAGTTGGATGATCAGCCATGATCGTATTGAATGGCGGTGCAGGCTCGAAGGGCCGAATGGCCTACTCCTGCACCTATTTTCTATGTTTCTATCTAGCTTGTCCAGTCCTTTTATAAATTTATATTTTTCTATAAGATCCCCCTCATAATTCTAAACTCCAGTGAATACAAGCCTAGTCTTTTCAATCTTTCCTCATATGACAGTTCCGCCAGAAGATATGTGTGGTGTCCTGAATGTAAACACCCATCCGCCAATATTCTGCTCAACTTTCCAGATGATTCCACAGACAACTTTCCATAGACAACCTTCCATGTTATTTGCACATCACCAATATTTGATGCAAGAGAGACTGCTGAGGTTGGAATTTGGAGCAAAACACAAACTCTTGGGGGCATCTGTTGGGGGAAAGGAATAGTTGTGCAGTGTCGACTCATAACATTGACAATTCCTTTACCCCATGGATGTTGCTCAACTCGCTTGGATCCTCCAGCAGTTTTGCTGTTTTACCATACAACTGTTATCTGCAAACTTAGTCAGAGCAGCCAAGTAATACGGATTTTCCATATTTTGTACGGATATTTTCATCTTGCTGTTTAAAAAATGCAAAGATATAAAAAGTCATACTGTAACTCTAAAACTTGTAGCAGATTAAATCTATTAGTATTTTAAATTTCAAGATCTGGATGATTATTTTTGTAAGCTTTGATCTGCCTGTCCCGCTACAGGTTTAAACAGCTCACTCAGTTTAGCGCTATGGGTTCTAATTATAGCGCTACCAGCTGGAGCGCTATTGGCTTTACACATAGCGCTATGGCCACAGCGCTATGGGTCACAGACTGTTATGGGAGGGAGAAGGAAAGAGGGAGGGAGGAAATAAGAGAGGGAGGGAGAAAAAGAAGGAGGAAGAGAGGGGGGGAAAGGGGGAGGGAGAGAGGGAGAGAGGGAGGGAGGGAGAGGGAGGCTTCCAAAATGGCTTCTACATCATCATCTGGTGCTAAAAGCAGGAAGCAGCCGTTCAAACAGCAGTATACAAAGAGGTGGCAGTGAATGCACTGTCAAGTAAGGTGCATAGAAGACATGTCAATTGGTAGCAAAGTTATGCATTGTTGTACTCTTACATGGGTATGACCGCACATAAAAAGTAACACTTTTTTCAGCAAAATGGAACAGCGTAAAAATACTGATTTCCTCAGCAAAATACTGATTTTCAGGTACTAGAATACTGAAATGCTCTGACAAAACTTGGCAGCTCTGCTTAGTAATCATAAAATGCTGGAGTAGCTCAGCGGGACAGGCAGCATCTCTGAAAAGAAGGAATGGGTGAGGTTTCGGGTTGAGACCTTTTTTCACTGAAGAAGGGTCTCGACCCGAAACGTCACACGTTCCTTTGCTCCAGAGGTGCTGCCTGTCCCACTGAGTTACTCCGGCATTTTGTGTCTACCTTCGATTTAAAGCAGCATCTGCAGTTCTTTCCTACACAAACTTAGTAATCATTAGATTGGATTAGATTCAACTTTATTGTCATTGCACAAATATAAGTACAGGTACAACGAGATGCAGTTTAGCATCTAACCAGAGTGCAAAGTAGTAAAATGCTGATTAAAACAATATATACGAATGAGGATATATTGATCTATGTACATAGGCATATACATATATACAGATAAAAGATTGACATGTGCTATATTCTGGTGAATAGAGCTTAACTGTAAATTATATAAACTATAAATAACACTGATGAGAAGGAGGGGGGGGGGGGGGGGGCTAGCACCGGGCCTGTGAGTTCAGTAGAGTAATGGTGTTTTGGAAGAAGCTGTTCCTTAGCCTGCTGGTGCGAGACCTGAGGCTCCTGTAGGGAGGAGCGCAAACAGTCCATGATTGGGGTGTGAGGGGTCCTTAATGATTTTGCCAGCCCGTCTCAGACACCGTGTGCGGTGAAGGACAGCCATACAATACAATACAATACAATACCCTTTATTGTCATTTGAACCTCACATGAGGTTCAAACGAAATTTGGTTTCTGCAGCCATACAAAAAAAGAACCAAGACACACACCAACACAATTCAATTCACATAAACATCCATCACAGTGAGTCCTCCTCACTGTGATGGAAGGCAAAACTTAAACATATCTCTCCGCTGCACTCCCCTCTCCCCCCCATGTCAGAGTCAAAGACAGAGTCAAAGCCCCCGGCGGGCGATGTTAAATGTCCCGCAGCCATTAAAGCCACGCCGGGCGATGCAAGGCCACGTACCGGGTCTTGGTGTTGGAGCCCCGGCGGGCTCTTGGTGTTGGAGCCCCGGCGGGCTCTTGGTGTTGGAGCCCCGGCGGGCCCTCACAAAGTCCCGCGGCCATTCCAAGCCGCGCGGGGCGGTGATGCAGGCCCCGCTCCAGGTAATCTTCAACCCCGCAACTCGGGCGGAGAAGTCGCCGCTGCGGAAGCCCCGAAAAGCAGTCTCCCACCAGGGACCCGCGGGCTCCCGGCATCACTGTCCACAGACCTGCGGTAGGAGCTTCCGAATCTCCGGGTGTCGGGTCACAGCAGCGCTCCACCACAGCTCCACCCGCTCCGGACTCGGCCAGCTCCGTGATGGTGAGTAAATCCGCAGCTCTGCGACTGGAGGCCGCTCCACGTTGCAGCCCCAACGACAACGGAGACCCGACAAAGAAAAGGTCGGGTCTCCCGTGCAGGGGAAAGACCTTAAAGTTCCAACACCCCACCCCACCCCCACACACATACCCCGACAAAAAAAACAATAAAAACTACATAGAAAAAGACAGAAAACAATAAAAAGACAGACGGACTGCAGAGGCCGCTGCTGACAAGAGTCGCGCCGCCCATGGCAGGGAGCGGGGCACCGATGATGTGATGGGCGGTTTTCACCACCCGTTGCAGTGCCTTCCTGTCAGCTGTGGTGCAGCTGCTGCTGTACCACACCGTGAAGCAGGTGGTCAGGATGCTTTTTATGGTACAGCGGTAGAAGTTGGACAGGATCTGAGGGGACAGGTGAACTTTCTTAAGCCTGTGGGTTCTAATTATAGCGCTACCAGCATGCCTCCTACATCCACATTCAAACTGTTAACATATATCACAAACAACATTGGTCCCAGGACCAATTCCTGGAGTACACCACTTGTCACAGACATCCAACCAGACAACCACCTTTCCACCATTACACTCTTCCTCTTATCGCCAAAGCAATTTTGGCACAATTATACAGTTTACCTTTGATCCCACGCGCTTTAACCTTCTGAACTAATTTACCATGGTAACATACAGTTGTTTAAGAAGGAACTGCAGATGCTAGAAAAATCGAAGGTAGATAAAAATGCTGGAGGAACTAGCGGGTGAGGCAGCATCTATGGAGTGAAGGAATAGGCGACGTTTCGGGTCGAGACCCTTCTTCAGACTGTGGCATACATATACAGTAGCCCACATCTACGACTCTGCCGTCATCAATCATTTATAGCATATAGAACAGAATAAGACCTTCGGCACATATTATCTGTATCGAACATGAGGCTTTCAAGAGAGAGTTAGATAGAGCGCTTTAAGATAGCGGAGTCAGGGGATATGGTGAGAAGGCAGGAACGGGGTACTGACTGGATGATCAGCAATGATCACAGTGAATGGCGGTGCTGGCTTGAAGGCCGAATGGCCTACTCCTGCACCTTTTGTCTATTGCCATGACCAGCTCTTATCTGCCTTCCATATCCCTCCATTCACGGCATATCCATGTGCCTATCCAAAAGACTCTTAAATGCCACTAATGTATCTACCTCTACCACTGCCCCTGGCAGCGTATTCCAGGTTCTCACCACCCTCTGCATATAACGCCCCACACATCCCCTTTAAACTTTCCCTTCTCACCTTAAATCTGTGCCCTCTAGTATTTCGTAATTCCATTCTGAGAAAAAGATTATGACTACTACCCAATCAATCAATCAATCAATCAATCAATCAATCAATCAATCAATCAATCAATCAATCAATCAATCAATCAATCAATCAATCAATCAATCAATCAATCAATCAATCAATCAATCAATCAATCAATCAATCAATCAATCAATCAATCAATCAATCAATCAATCAATCAATCAATCAATCAATCAACCTTTATTGTCATCTTGCAAGCAACAGTTGTACAGTGCAAAATGAAAAGACGTTTCCCAGGGAATAGCGGAGCATCGCACATGAAATTTAAAACATTTCACACATAATAACACTAAAAACAATCCAGTCCCTGATGGAACAGTATAAATAGTTAAAAGCAGGTAAAACACAATGTTAAAATACAATAACCCAATCATAAAAATGTCCGGGGCAGCTGATTTGAGTGGCCAGTGCCAGTTATTAAAGTGGCCAGTGCCAGTTATTAAAGTGTCCGTGCCTGCCGCAGAATCAAGTGACTGTGAGTACAGAGTGACTGTTTAGCAGCCTCACAGCCTGTGGTAGGAAACTGTTTAGCAGTCTTGTGGTCCGGACTTTGATGCTTCGATATCTCTTGCCTGATGGCAGGAGATCCAGGTGTATGTGGAGGGGGTGCAGTTTGTCCTTAGCAATTCTCTGAGCTTTTTTCAGACAGCGGCTCTGGAACAGTTTTTGTACCGAGGGTAGGGAGACGCCAATGATCCTCTCTGCTCCCCTCACTACCCTCTGCAGAGCCTTCCTGTCCGAGCAATTGCAGGTGCAGTACCACGTATTTATGCAGTACGTGAGTACAGACTCCACCGTACCCCTGTAGAAAGTCCTGAGGATGTTGGTGGGGAGTGAGGCCTGTTTTAGTTTCCTCAGGAAGTGCAGTCGCTGATGGGCCTGTTTGACGGTCCCAGTGGTGTTCCTGGACCAGGTGAGACAGTCTGTAATTTGCACACTGAGGATTATCTATGCCTTTCATAATTTTATATACTTCTACAGGACTCCCTGCAACCTTCGGTGTCCCGGAGAAAATAATCCAAGTCTGTCTAACCTGTCCCTGTAGCTAATACCCCCTAATCTAGGCACCTTTCAGGTAAATCTCCTCTGCACCCTTTCCAAAGCCTCCACTTCTTGCCTCCAACATGCAACTACAACTGCATGCAATATTCCTAATGCCACTTAACTAAGTCCTATAAAGCTATGCCCTCTAGTGTTTGACATTTCCACCCAAGGAAATTGCTTCTCACTATCTATCTTATCTCTGTCTCTCATCATTTTGTATACTTCTATCAGATCTTCCCTCAACCTCTGATGTTCCAGAGAAAACAATCCAAGATTGTCCAATCTCTCCTTGTAGTAAATACCCTCTAATCCAGGCAGCTTTGATAGACCTCTTCTGCACCCTATCTAAAGCGTCCTTATTCGTCCCCTCCCCCCCCCCCCCCCAATGCCACACCGCCTATCCTTGCCCTTCACAGATGCTGCCTGACCCGCTGAATTACTCCAGCATTTTGTGTTTTGCATGACCCAAAATGCTGCCCAACCAAAGGTCTATATAACTTGACTTCCTGACTTACACTCAATGCCCCGACAGATGAATGCAAGCATTTTGTATGCTTTCTTTACCACTCTATCTACTTGTGTAATCATTTTCGGATAGAGATGGACTTGATACCCAAGATCCCTCTGCACATCAATGCTATTACCGATCTGAGCATTAACTGCATACTTTCCTTTTTACTCTACTGGTCATAAACCTCCAGACAGTGGCTCTACATCCTTCCACTACTACTATAACCCTCTGTCTTCTTTCAGCTGGTTATGAATCCATGACCAAGTCACTGTTAATCATCAAAAAACTTGATCAAGTCATAAGACATGACCTGCTGCATACAGCCATGCTGACTGCCCCTAATTACCCTCATTCTCTTCCAAATGGGAGTAAATCGTCTCGAAGAATCTTGCCCAATAGCTAATGTACTACTGATATGCAGCTCATCGGCCTAAAATCGAATGGTAATTTCTCCGATGATATCCAAAAGGATATATTTGTTTGGTGGGGCAACAACCATAGGACATTTGCCATTCTTCACCTGCTCCCTTTCCCAGTGGTCATCCACCTACTTTCTGCCTTCACCTTAGGTGTGACCACCTCACTATTACTCCCATCTATTATGCTCTGAGCTTGTCCAGCCACAGCTCCAGTTCCCTCAGGAGCTGCAGCTTTAGAAATGATTTTAAACTACGATGCAGCGTGGAAACAGGCCCTTTGGCCCACCGAATCTGCTCCAACCAACGATCACCCCGTACACTAACACTATCTTACACACTAGGGACAATTTTACAATTTTTACCGAAGCCAATTAACCTAAAACCTGCATGTATTCGGAGTGTGAGAGGAAACGGAGCACCCGGAGAAATCCCACACGGTTACAGGGATAACGTACAAACTCCGTACAGACAGTACCCCTAGTCGGGATTGAACCCAGGTGTTTGGCGCTGTAGGGCAGCAACTCTACCGCTGCGCTGCTGTGCAGCCTTTAAGCTGGGAGCTGGGTGTAGCTTCCACAGGTGTAAACCTCAGGGACACTGGAAGTGTTTCTGACTTCCCACAACTTACAGGCGAAGCACACCAATGCCCTAACTGCCATTTTCACTGCACCAGTACAAGTGGAACTTGTGAAAGGAAAATGCCTCATCTTATTTCACCATCCTTGTCAAAGCCACAAAAGTCAAACCCTCAGCACTTTCCCCTCAAACATTGGACTTCAACCTCAGCAAGAAGCCGTTCTCAATATGCCAATTAATGGGCTAAATGAGCAGCAAGTTCATAGCTCCCTGGAGATGGTGACACAGGTAGATAGGATAGTGAAGAAGGCGTGTAGATTGCCTACATAGGCACAAGCGTTGAGTATAAGACTTGGGACATGTTGTTGCAGCTGTGCAACACATTGGTTAGGCCACACGTAGAATATTGTGTGTACTTCTGGTTGCCACACGATATGGATAATGCCTAGACTGGAAGGCTTTATTTGTAAGGAGACATTAGATGGGTTAGGACTGTTTCCCCTGGAACGAAGGCGGCTGAGAGGTTACTTTATAGAGGTTTATAAAGTTGTGATAGGCATCAATAAGGCTGATTTTTCTCTGGAAAGGGATCGGTTTAAGGTGCGAGGGGAAATGTTCAAAGGAGATCTGAGGGGCGATTTCCCATATGTGAGGTGGTGGATATATGGAACTTGGTGCTAGGGGATGTTTTAGTTTTAGAAATACAGCGAGAAAACTGGCCCTTTGGCCCACATATCCACGCCAACCAGTGATCACCCGTACACTAGTTGTGTCTTAACCTACAAACCTGTACGTCTTGTGGAATATGGGAGGAAACCGGAGCACCCAGAGAAAACCTACGCAGTCACAGGGAGAATGTACAAACTCCATACCGACAGTACCTGTAGTCAGGATCGATCCTCTGGTACTGTAAGGCAGCAACTCACCCCTGTGCCAAGGTGCCACCCTAGTGTGCCACCCAATGGTAGTGGCAGGTAGAATTGCAGCATTTAAAAAGCATTTGGCCGGGTACATGGATAAAATAGGAATAGAGGGAATTGGGCTAAATACAGGAAAATTGGATTAGTGAGAGCTCAATAGACTTAGATTTTAAAGAGATCGAAGAATAAGTAAAGGTAGACAAAAATGCTGGAGAAACTCAGCGGGTGAGGCAGCATCTATGGAGCGAAGGAAATAGGCGACGTTTCGGGTCGAGACCCTTCTACAGACAAATATATAAAGGACAGTTTGAAATAGAAGATCAATCATTTTCTTGTTTTCTTGAATAGTGCAGCAGAAGTATGATTACTGCCTGCATGTTCTTTTCCAAGTCATTGATCATCCCAACATGGAAATATATCTGCCTTCTCGTGTTCTTGCTGGGTGCAAATCCTATATCTCCCGACTCAATAGCATTGTGGAAGCACTTCCACAAGTACTGCAGCGATTCACGATGCTGCTCACAATCACCTTCCACTAAAGAAATAGATGGAAAACTGCACAGGTGATTTGTTCTTTAAGCTCATAGCTTACAATATAAATATGGGAAAGCGGATGGGTGTAGCATAATTGGATCTGCAAAATAAATCTCATAACGTCGCTGCATAAACTCAGCAAATATGGTTAAGGGTAATAAAAGTATTGTGGTTTGAGGATTTATTGACAAAGGAAAACAGTGACTGGAGAATTTTAAAGTTAGGAAGCTGTAATCAATAGGGGGCTTGAGTACTTCCTCAGCTATTTACAATATATCTTATTGATTTAGTTAAAAGGGTGCGTAATTTATCTAAGTTTGCTAACGATTTAGGAGTGACTCATGGAGTCATACAGTATAGTATTGGTCCATATACCTTCAGCATTCATGGAGTAGGTCCATATCCTTTCAGCTGTGCTGACCATCAAATATGTCTATAAACTAAGCAAAAACAAACTACTGGAAGAACACAGCAAGTCATGCAGTATCTGCGGAGGTTGCGGGATGTTCACAATGTCAGGTTGAGACCTGCTTCAGGACACAAAATGTCGACCATCCCTCTCCTTTTGAAGATGCTGCCTGGTGATTCATCCAGACACTTAAGTGTTGTGAGAGTCCCTGCCTCCACCATCCCCTCATGTTGCAGATTGTAGCCACCCTCTGGGGGAAAATATTCTTCCTCTGATTCACTCTAAACCGTTTACGCCTCAATTTTAGGTCCCCCGGCAACTTTTTCTGCTGCAAAAAAAAAGCTTATCGTCTCCTCATAAGTGAAACATTCTATTTGGACCACATCCTGGCTACACTGCTCAGCATCCTTCCCACTGCAACTTTATCTTTCCACTGCGTTCATATAATTCCAGTGCAATCCAATCATATCCTTCCAGGCAGTCACATCCTTCCTCCAGTGAGCTGATCAGAACTGCACACAATACTCCAGCTGTGGCCTAACCATTATTATATAGTCTCACAGTGTCTTACAGCATGGAAACAGGCCCTTCGGTCCAACTTGCCCATGCCGACCAAGATTCCCCTATACACATGAGTGCCACAGCTATATTTGACCCATTTCCCTCTATGTCTTTCCTATCCATGCATTAGTCCAAATAAGTGTATTTGCCTCAACTATCTCCTCTGGTGACTCTTTCCATATACGCACTACTCTCTGTGTGGAAAATGTTGCCCACTTTCAGGTTTCTATTCAATCTTTCCGCTCTCACCATAAATCTCTGATTCTTGATTCTCTTTCTCTGGGTAAATGGCAGTGCATTTACCCTCTCTATTCCCTTCATGATCTTGTAACCTCTATAAGATCACCTCTCATTGTCCTGCACTCCAGTGTATAAAGACCAAGCCTGCCTAAGTTCTCCCAATAGCTCAGGCCCTCAAGTCCTGGCAACATCCTTGTAAATTTTCTCTGCACTCTTTCCACCGTAACATCATTACTATAACAAAAACAACACATTACTCTGAATGCATCCTCACCAAGTTCCTGTACAACTGTAACATAACACACCAACCTCTATACTCACTACCTTTACTGATGAAGGCCAAGGCACCGAAAGCCTTCTTGATCACCATATGAATGAATGATACGTTATTAGCACGTGTGACATGTCACAGTGAAATTCTTTGCTTTGCATACCATACACAAAGGCAATAATATGTAACAATATCTGTGTCCATATCCAACAATGTAAATTAACTAAAAAAAAGGCTGCTTGCGATATTTGTGAACTGCTGTTCCTATACCTCCTCCCGTGAATCTGTCCAGGGACCCCGACAGTCCTTTCGGGTTAGGCAGAGGTTCACTTGCACCTCCTCCAACCTCATTCACAATATCTGTTGTTCAAGATGTGGACTCGAATATATCGGCAAGACCACATGTAGACTGGGCGATCGTTTCTCTGAACACCTTTGACGCTCAGTCCGTATGAACCTACCTGATCTCCCGGTTGTTAAACACTTTAATTTTCCTTCCCATTCCCACACAGACCTTTCTGTCCTCGGTCTCCTCCAGTGTCAGAGTGAGGCTAAACGCAAATTGGAGGAACAGCATCTCTATGTCTTTCCTATCCATGCACTAGTCCAAATACAGCCCAATATTGATTTCTCTCACTTCAGGTAACCCCGGCATTCCCTCTCTCTCTCTCTCTATCCCTCCCCCACCCAAGTCGCACTAGCTTCTCGTTTTCATCGTAAAAAACAGCTAACAATGGCCTGTTTCCTTTATCATCGTTACTTTTTTGCATATCTTTCATTCATGGATCTTTATCTCTCTACATCATCATCTATATCTCTCGTTTCCTTTATCCCCAACCAGTCTGAACATCACCCATTCCTTCCCTCCAGAGATGCTGCCTGTCCCGCTGAATTACTCCAGTGTTTTGTGTCTAAAATATTGTGTTAGTCAGGTTTAAGTTGTGGGACCCAATTCATGAGCAAGAACATTTGATGAGCTATTATATTATTGAGAGAATGCTATGTAGTTGGATTTGTCTTCTTTCATATGATTTCTAGTGTTGATTACCATTGCGTATTGTGTATTTATGAACTGAACCTCTTTGGCTGGGGCAACAGAAGGTGGGGAAATGCTGCTTTTAAGTTACTTTGCAAATCAAAAGAAAAAATCCTCCAGAACAATCACTCTTCCTGACCAACAGGCATATGACAAATAGCACATTGAACCATTAGTCCTTAGCTTTAGGTAGCACAGTGGTGCAGCAGTAGAGCTGGTTCACCTGGGTGCGCCAATCTATCAGCTTTTGGGATTGAGATAGTAGAAGCAAGTATGAAACCACAAACTAAGCAAAATTGGGTATATTTTTGGAATGATGACGATAAAAGAAAAAGTAGAACAGAAAATGGACAATAAATATACAGAATTCTGATGAATCAACCTCTATCCCATTTAATTCCGCTGCGTAGGATTTCTGATTTTAGCACAAAATATTCCCCAGATATCAGGATTTCAGCACTCAGCACACTAAATATAGTTAACTCACCACCAGCTTTCTCCTTCAGTCAGCAGTTTATTTTGGAAACCTAATCAGTTTCCTGTGAAATATAATTTCTGTGAAGTTATGTACAGTTTTAAGGAGAACTGCAGAGTGAATGCTTAACTAGGTTGCTGCATGTGGATTTGAAAATCTGCTCTCATCTATTGAGAGATGTTTAAGCATTTGGCAGTGCCAGTTTACTGGTGTTAGCAATTCAGAATTTTAACTCCCGGGCCTGACCTGTCTTTATATATGTATATCTATATTCAAGCTAATAGAACAAGCTATTGGTCCCAAAAGGCACACCTTCAAACACAGCAGTCAAATGTCCTTCCCAATTTCCTAAAAGGAAATCAAGCGTTGCCCTCTCCCAAGAAGGGCCCTCTAAATATTACCTGAGGAAACTTCCCTGAACATGTTTGACAGATTCCACCCCATCTAATCCATTTGCACTGTGACCGTCTAAATCTATATTGGGAAAGTTAAAATCTCCTACCATGACAACCTTATTAGACTTGCAGCTGCCTACAATCTCTTAGCATACCAGCTCTTCAATTCCCATTGACTATTTGGTGGCCTGTAGCACACTCACAACAAAGTGATCATCCTCTTTTTATTACTCAGCTCCACCTAGTAGTAATATTCTTACCTATCTAAAACTCCACCAATTATAGTGTCATTGGCAATGTTACTTATCAATCCATCTATAGTGCCCTCCATAATGTTTGGACAAAGGCCCATCATTTATTTATTTGCCTCTGTACTCCACAATTTGAGATTTGTAATAGAAAAAAAATATCACATGTGGCTAAAGTGCACATTGTCAGATTATAATAAAGACCTTTTTAATACATTTTGGTTTCACCATGTAGAAATTACAGCTGTGTTTATACATAGTTCCCCCATTTGAGGACACCATAATGTTTGGGATACATGGCTTCACAGGCAATTGCTCAGGTGTGTTCAATTGCTTCCTTAATGCAGGTATAAGAGAGCTCTCAGCACCTAGTCTTTCCTCCAGTCTTTCTATCACCTTTGGAAACTTTTATTGCTGTTTATCAACATGAGGACCAAAGTTGTGCCAATGACAGTCAAAGAAGCCATTATGAGACTGAGAAACAAGAATAAAAATGATGGAGACATCAGCCAAACCTTAGGCTTACCAAAATCGACAGTTTGGAACATCATTAAGAAGAAAAAGAGCACTGGTGAGCTTACTAATCGCAATGGGACTGGCAGGCCAAGGAAGACCTCCACAGCTGATGACAGAAGAATTCTCTCTATAATAAAGAAAAATCCCCAAACACCTGTCCGACAGATCAGATACGCTCTTCAGGAGTCAGGTGTGGATTTGTCAATGACCACTGTCCGCAGAAGACTTCATGAACAGAAATACAGAGACTACACTGCAAGATGCAAACCACTGGTTAGCCAGAAAAATAGGATTACAGTTTGCCAAGAAGTACTTAAAAGAGCAACCACAGTCCTGGAAAAAGGTCTTGTGGACAGATGAGACGAATATTATATCAGAGTGATGGCAAGAACAAAGTATGGAGGAGAGAAGGAACTGCCCAAGATCCAATGCATCTGTGAAACACGGTGGTGGGGGTGTTATGGCCTGGGCATGTATGGCTGCTGAAGGTACTGGCTCACTTATCTTCATTGATGATACAACTGCTGTTGGTAGTAGCATAATGAATTCTGAAGTGTATAGACACATCCTCTGCTCAAGTTCAAACAAATGCCTCAAAACTCATTGGCCGGCAGCTCATTCTACAGCAAGACAATGATCCCAAACTTACTGCTAAAGCAACAAAGGAGTTTTTCAAAGCTAAAAAATTGTAAATTTTTGAGTGGCCAAGTCAATCACCTGATCTGAACCCAATTGAGCTTGCCTTTTATATGCTGAAGAGAAAACTGTAGGGGACTAGCCCCCAAAACAAGCATAAGCTAAAGATGGCTGCAATACCTAATGCTTCTAAATTCTTAGATGGCTACTAAAGATGGCTGCAAAGATGGCAGAGCATCACCAGAGAAGACACCCAGCAACTGGTGATGTCCATGAATCGCAGACTTCAAGCAGTCATTGCATGCAAAGGATATGCAATAAAATACTAAACATGACTACTTTCATTTACATGGCATCGCTGTGTCCCAAACATTATGGTGCCCTGAGATGGGGGGGCTATGTACAAACACTGCTGTAATTTCTACATGGTGAAACCAAAATGTGTTAAAATCTGATAATGTGCACTTTAACCATGTGTGATTTTTTTCTTACAAATCTCAAATTGTGGAGGACAAAGGCAAATAAATAAATGATGGGTCTTTGTGGAGGGCACAACATTATGGAGGGCACTGTAGTTCGAATAATGAAAGGCTTGTATAGAGTGGATGTGGAGAGGATGTTTCCACTAGCGGGAGAGTCTAGGACTAAAGGTCATAGCCTCAGAATTAAAGGATGAGGAAGAATTTATTTAGTCAGAGGGTGGTGGATCTGTGAAATTCTTTGCCACGGGCTATGGAGGCCAAGTGAATGGATATCCTTATGACAGAGATAGATAGATTCGTGATTAGTACGGATGTCAGGGATTATGGGGAGAAAGCAGGAGAATGGGGTTAGAAGGGAGAGATAGATCAGCCATGATTAAATGGTGGAGTAGACTTGATGGGCCAAATGGCCTAGTTCTGCTCCTGTCACTTATGCCCTTATGACCTTATGACATGGTTATATTTAAATCATCAATGTATATATGTTTATATTTGACAAACAATTCATTGAAATAAATCTTTGAAGCAATAGACAATAGGTGCAGGAGTAGGCCATTCGGCCCTTCGAGCCAGCACCACCATTCAATATGTTCATGGCTGATCATCCCCAATCAGTACCCCGTTCCTGCCTTCGCCCCATATCCCCTGACTCCGCTATCTTTAAGAGCCCTATCTAGCTCTCTCATGAAATTATCTAGCGAACCGGTCTCCACCGCCCTCTGAGGCAGAAAATTCAACAGACTCACAACTCTCTGTGAGAAGAAGTGTTTCCTCGTCTCCATTCTAAATGGCTTACTCCTTATTCTTAAACTGTGGCCCCTGGTTCTGGACTCCCCCAACATCGGGAACATGTTTCCTGCCTCTAGCCTGTCCAAACCGTTAACAATCTTATATGTTTCAATAAGATATCCTCTCATCCTTCTAAACTCCAGTGTACATGCCCAGCTGCTCCATTCTCTCAGTATATGACAGTCCCACCATCCCGGGAATTAACCTTGTAAATCTACGCTGCACTCCCTCAATAGCAAGAATGTCCTTCCTCAAATTAGGGGACCAAAACTGCACACAATACTCCAGGTGTGGTCTCACTAGGGATCTGTACAACTGCAGAAGGACCTCTTTGCTCCTACACTCGATTCCTCTTGTTATAAAGGCCAACATGCCATTCGCTTTCTTCACTGCCTGCTGTACCTGCATGCTTACTTTCAGAGACTGATGAACAAGGACCCCCAGATCCCGTTGTACTTCCCCTTTTCGCAACTTGAAGCCATTTAGATAGTAATCTGCCTTCCTGTTTTTGCTACCAAAGTAGATAACCTCACATTTATCCACATTAAACTTCATCTGTCATGCATCTGCCCACTCCCCCAACCTGTCCAAGTCACCCTGCATTCTCATAGCATCCTCCCCACAGTTCACACTGCCACCCAGCTTTGTGTCATCTGTAAATTTGCTAATGTTACTATGAATCCCTTCATCCAAATCATTGATGCATATTGTAAATAAATGTGGTCCCAGCACCGAGCCTTGCGGCACCCCACTAGTCACTGTCTGCCATTCTGAAAGGGACCCGTTAATCCCTTCTCTTTGTTTCCTGTCTGCCAACCAATTTTCTATCCATGTCAGCACTCTACCCCCAATTTTGTGCCCTAATTTTGCCCATTAATCTCCTATGTGGGACCTTATCAAATGCTTTCTAAAAGTCCAGGTACACTACATGCACTGACTCTCCCTTGTCCATTTTCCTATTTATATCCTCAAAAAATTCCAGAAGATAAGTCGAGCATGATTTCCCCTTGGTAAATCCATGCTGACTCGGACCGATCCTGTTACTGCTACCCAAGCATCATCAGCAATCCTCAGTTGGTCAATAATGCAGTTTTCAAACAGACTCCTTCAATGTGCATGGCCTCACTCTGGCAATGGAGGAGACCCAGGACAGAAAGGTCAGTATGGATGGGATGGGAAATTAAAATGGTTGAATGGGAAGGGAAGTCAAATTGCATTTGGTGTTTCCGATGTGGCCTCCTGTACATCGGCGATACCAAGTGTAAACTCGGCGACTGTTTCGCCGAAAACATGCACTTGTTCTGCCGAAGCCTGCAGGAGTTCCCGGTTGGTAACCATCTGAAGCAGAGTGTGCACAGGAAGCTTCCTCCTCATGTGCGGGCATTTATGGCAGCAAGTTTTTTTCAGGCAACGTGCAGTTAGAGATACAGCATGAAAACAAGCACCAAGTCCATGCAGACCAACGAATACCCATACACTAGATCGATCCAATACACTAGGGACAATTTACAGAGGCCAATTAATCTACAAATCTGCACATTTTTGGAATGTGGGAGGGAAACAGAGCACCCAGAGAAATTCCATGCAGTCAAAGGGAAAACGTATAAACTCCATTCAGACCTGTAGTTTAGAGATACAGCGCTGAAGCAGGCTTTTCGGCCCACCTAGTCCGTGCCGACCAGCGATCCCCGCACACTAACATTATCCTACACACACTAGGGACAGTTTACAATTATACCAAGCCAATTTGCCTACAAATCTGTATGTCTTTGGCATGTAGGAGGAAACTGGAGTCCCAGAGAAAACCCACATAGGCCTCGAAGAGAACGTACAAACTCCGTACAGACAGCACCCGTAGTCATGATCAAACTCTGCCACTGCAGCACTGTGCCGCCCATCCCTTTAATCTCTGAAACAAAATATAATTTTAACTAAAGTTTAAAACATTGGGAGCACCAGGCGAAAATTTAAAATGATTGTAATAATAATAATATAAATAGGATTACTAAAAATGATTTTGCCAGAACAGCTGTTGTTGCTCTTATGTTACATACGGCCCGCAGCATACATCTGCCTACTGTTATTGCGATTATTGCAGGCGTTTTGTAATGTTTAAAATATATATTTCTTGAATTGGATCATAGATATCAGATATAAAGAAATATTGTGACATTCGTCCCTTCACTGCTGTATGTATAGTTGTTAGTTAGCTTGATCATAGTGATTAGGTTAATGATCCTGATTCGCCCTGTGCAGTGCTCTATGTATGGAAACTGAACAGTATTTAAAAAAAATATAAGCTTCTACTACTGTCAAAGATCCTCTTTCTCAAATAAATTCTAGAGATAAATATACAATTGAATCATCAATATACAGATGAATACCACTTTAAGATAGACAAAAATGCTGGAGAAATTCAGCGGGTGCAGCAGCAACAATGGAGCGAAGGAAATAGTCAACATTTCGGGCCGAAACCCTTCTTCCTGTTTCGGCCCGAAACGTTGCCTATTTCCTTCGCTCCATAGTTGCTGCTGCACCCGCTGAGTTTCTCCAGCATTTTTGTCTACCTTCGATTTTCCAGCATCTGCAGTTCCTTCTTAAACTCTTAACCACTTTAAGATATCTGTTGCTGATTTTAAAACGATTACACTATTGAAACAAAATATCAAAAAATCTTGCTGCATTTTGTACTGAAGATGCAGTTAATAATTCCAGAAATTTTCAAATGAAAGTATATTAATTATTAGATAGATTGCTCTCATAATTTTTCTGTAATATACTTCTGAAATTAAAATTGTATAAATGCAAAAACAAAACTGCTGGTAATGCTATTAATGGAGTATAGCCTTTGTATACTCGTAAGGTGAAGAGTAGGGAATATGGAAAGAATTGCAAAAATCAAGATCGGTGCATTTTACTTCATTGTTTTATTAAATTCATTGTTTGGTGCACAGGGCAACAATAGGTCTTCAGAAATATTACAGAAAGGAACTGCAAAGGAGAGTTAAGAAAGATCATCACTAGAACTTTAGGGAGTGTACAGCACTGGAATCCTTGAAGTCCTCTGAGGCAGCCACCATATCAAATGATCAAAGCATTTTAAACACTTCTGCAAATGGATCTGTTGGAAACATATCTTTTGAGGTCAGTCCAAGTCCATATGTATCTTCAGTAACGTACCTACCACAGATGTTCGGCTCGCTGGTCTATATTTCCCAGGGATTTACTTGCAACCCTCCTTAAATAGAGGTACAACATTAGCCACTCTCCGGTCTTCCGGCACCTCACCCGCATCTAACCATGATTCATATATCTCCACTAAGGCTCTTGCAATTTTTTCTCCACTACCCACAGTGTCAGGCATCTCCGATCAGGTCCAGGAGATGTATCACACTTTCGTCCAGCACTTCCTCAACTGTAATTTAGACTGTACTCAAGGGATCTCCATTAACTGTATCCAAGTTCCCCAGCCTTCATATCTTTCTTCATAGTAAAACATAAGAGAGATAGTCATTGAGGACCCTGCCCATCTCCTGCGGCTCCACACAGAGATGAATGACCACTGGTTTCAGAGGGAACGTATACTCTCTCCCCAAATGTACTTATAAAATCAAGAGTCCAGAGTGTTTTATTGTTACATGTCCAGAATGGGACAATGAAATTTTACTTGCGGCGACACAACAGAATATGTGAATATGTAAACATAGTGCACAATGGGGGAAGAGAAAAAAGTTCAATAACTAACAAATACAGTGCAGTTATAATATAGTCTTTTGCAGTTCAGAGCTCAGAGCTTATTTGTTGTTGTGTTTAATAGCCTGATGGCTGTAGGGAAGAAGCTGTTCCTGAACCTGGACGTTACAGTTTTCTTCCCGATGGCAATCTCTTTGGATTCTCCTTAATTTTTACTGCCAGAGCCATCTTCTGTCCAATTTTTGCTCCTCTTTGCTCTTCCATCTTTCGTAATTTGCTCTTCAATGCCTGAAACTCCTCCAGGGATACACTTGATCCTCGCTGCTGATACCTGTTTCATGCCTCTTTTTCCTGACCAAAGTCTCAATTTCCTTAGTCACCTCAGCTTTCTTTCTCCCATCTGCCTTGTCCTTCACTCTAACTGGAACATGCTTGTCTTGAACATTCACCATCACTCTTTCCCTTCCCTTGATGAATTGTCTACACTGTTCTTAATAGGTTCTCAACTGTGTCCTTTCCATTTCCTGCAACCTCTCGTCCTCCTTTCCCACTTCCGGTAGCAGGATAGTATTTCCCTTGTCCATATGTTCCAGCCCACAATGCTGTGCATTCAGTGGACTATCTTCCTCAATGGCTGATGCCCACACCAGATGCATCTCACCCTATCCCATACTCACATCCATGACCGTGGAGAGGAGCTGCAGATACATCAGTGCCTGCAGCTTTCCTTCTAGCTTGCACATCATTCATTCTGATTTGGAAATATATCATTTGTTCTCCTTTGTTGCTGGATCTTATTTCTGGTTCAGTACTGTGAAGAAAACGACTCTCTATCACCATCTGAATGGCGGTTAGTACCGGTCCACTGGTGTTCCGGTGCCTCCTTTAATCTGGACAAAATTAATAAAGTGCATTTGAAACCCCCCCCCGGAAGTCCCCCTCGAAAATGTGGCACCGAAACCGGGTGAGATGGCCGATCTAGACCTCCTCAGGACTTCCACAGCGATTGGTGGGTCGGATTTGACCCCTGTGACCAGTTACCTGAAGCTACGGCCTGGCCAGAGCCGGCAGATCCGTTCCCAGAGCCGACTTCCGTGGCCTACTTTGCGGTATCTCAGCTCAATCCCCCCCCCCCCCCTCCCCCACCCACCCAACGGCATGACCTCAGTTGTTCCGGCAAAATGGATAATCCGGCAAGGCTCTGGAACCAAGGGTACTGGAAAATCAATGGTGTACCTGCAATGGACATTAAATAGCAGCTGTAATTTAACAAAGACAATTGCATGGAAGTGATGTATAAATATGAAAGGACATATATTCAGTGGTGCAGATCTGATATTTAAATGAATAAATAAAAAATTAAAATGTGAGAAAAATGGCAACAAATGCGAAAATGTTTGCGAAGAAATAGTTAGTTATCCTTATCACGCACAGCTTTATTCTATTGTATATAACTTTCTTCATGCAGCCCACTGTATTTCATTCACACACAGCCTATAGTTCAGTTGCCCAACGTCAGAGCCTTTTCTGTTTCGGAGGATGACCATTGTGTGAGGATAGATTTTAAATCTAATTAATTTTCAAGGGTAGGTAATTGAAATTCCTGCACAGGGCTATTAGGACACAGGAATATTACAGTGATTGTATTATTCAAAGATTTATTGAAGTTGTTTGGGTCGGTTCCAGAGCAGTAAAGTTGTTCGGCACCAAAAGTTCAAGTGGCTTTGTGAATGGATCAGGGAACCATTATTTAGTGAAGTTTAATAACAGGTAAAGATTTATACGTGTTAACCGTTTAATGTAGTGCTCACCTTTAAATCCATTCTTGGACTATCCCAGTTTGTAACTTCCAGCATGTGATGTGATGCAACATTGCTGGAAGATAGATCAATTATGAGACCTCTAATTTGTAACATAATTTGGAACATATTTCCAATATCGTTCTCGGATGTGAAGCAGCATTAACTTTGAAGTGCAATTTCAGAGATGCTGTATTTTCCTTGCACAGTCAAAAGTGCAGTTTTAACTTTGAATTTGAATGATATTCTAGAGCATTTCCTATTTCTGTTAACATGAGGGGAAATGATACGAGGTACTGAGTCACTACGCTAAAATCAATGTGAAGATGAACAACATGGGTGGGATTTAAAGAGGATTACAACCAGAGAGAGATCCAGAGCTGCAGTTGGACAGCAGAACAATGTGGGGATGGAGAAGAATGAGATCTGCAGATAGAGCCAATATATCTTTCTCCCCTTTCTCAATCTCTCTGTCTCCATCACAGGAGACATCTATTTCAAACCTACCGACTCCCACAGCTATCTGGACTACACTTCTTCCCACCCTGCCTCTTGCAACGATGCTATTCCCTACTCTCAATCCATTTGACTTTGCCACATCTACTCCCAAAGTGAGGTGTTCCAAACTAGGACATCCGAGATGTCTTCATTCTTCAGGTTACCCCCTTATGTCATGGATGAGACCCTCACAGGTGTCTTTTTTTAATATTGTGACTGAAGAGGGGTCCTGAACCAAAATGTCTCCCATCCTTCTTCTCCAGCGATGCTGCCTGACCCACTGAGTTACTCCAGCAATTTATGTCTGTCTTTGAGTGAACATTTTGTTGTACATCTTATCCTGCTGTCATTGGAAACATGACTGGCAAGCATAGCTAGAAACTTGTACGAAAGCGAGATACTGCAGATGTGAGAAATCCCAAATTCAAAACTGACTGCTGATCATGTCCACCAGTTCTGTTTTTTATGTCTCACCTATAGCTGAACTTCAAATCCATATCGAGACACCATGTTCATACCTCCAGAATACCTTCCCTCTCAGCTCTCTCCTTGCATCCATGCCATTGAAACCCTCCACAACATCTGCTTGCGTCAACTTTACCGATCTCCAACTTACTGCCTGTCATTCTGAACTCCAATCTGACCCACAGAACTCTCACTTTAGTTCCCTGCCTGTCAGCGCATTGGTTTTAAAATATTCTTGCTTATCTTTCTGCACCTTTGCCCTTTCCTCCTTCAGCAGCCTCCTGCTGCCCAATTATTGGTGTCAGCACTCCCCATACATCAGGCTGCCTTTCTGTTTTACTGCCTACAAAAGGCCTTAAAAATGTACCTTTTGGATAACGCTTTCAGTCCACGTTGCCTTTTCAGGTGCCATAAAGTGTTTCATTTCATTCTTTAATCATGGTACTCTTTGTTGTAATCTTAATATTCACTTTTGTATTTCAGTATTAAAGAATTCCAAGAGTGCATTTCTGATCCGTGACTATTCCTCGTTGTGGTCGTTGTTAGTATTCTTACCATTTTTCTGACTGAGATAAGTTATAAGCACAAAGCAGAGGTCAAACGTAGGATTTTATTGCTTTGTTTTGTACATATCACGATGGATAATCTGCCTTTAATTAATAATGTAATCTAGAATCTTAATGTAACTGTAAACTTTTTCCCCTTTTCATTCTGGTTGCATTTGCATGTTTGATAGTTAAGTGCACACTTACAGAATACATTTGTTATACCTTAATTTAGTACTGCTGGTGATATTTCTGTGCCACGAATGAGACTGGGGATTTGAAGGCTTTCCCTGTAGAATTAAATCATGTTGAGAGCGCTGAGTGTAGGACATCAGTCATCAGTCACTGTCCAGCAATGCTGTCCCAAGTCAATCTGTCATGGAGTCAGCTAGTCATGTCTGTTTTAATATGTCTTTCATACCATTCAATCAGTTGGATGTTAACACTAATGTGGGTGCATTGTGCATTTGGCATGAAGAAAATGCTGACGGTTTTAACGGGAAAAAGAAATGGAAATGTTTGCTTATCAATAGGGAAAAAATAATTTGTCAGATTCAGTAGAAACATATTCTATCAACAGTGTGAGGACTCTTATTAGAATGACCCTACAGTGTGTGTCCATTCAGTGCATTAGTGACCTACATTGCAAACTCTGCTTGTTCATGTTGCAGGCAGACAGATGGCAGGTATCCTTCATTGTCTTTTGTATAAATCAGCACATTACAACCTCGACTAGTTGTTGCTCTGGATATGCATTTTGGCTATCGCGATTTCCTAATTCAGTTCCATCATTAATTAGAACATTTGTCATTTTTCAAGAAATATATTGGTCTTTTACTTTTATGGAGAGTAGTTATGTGAACATACCAAAATTGTCATTGATAACATTAAAACAAAACAGCAGATTTTTGACTATCAGGTGCATTCATCAGTTGCATTAAATGGTACCGTAAGTGTGTTTCTGTAACTATTTGGTTGCACGGATGAGAATTAAAAAAATCTGTTTTCAATTGTGCTTCACATCAAACCCTTCCATTTATTTTAAGACCCATCAAATGATTAAAATTCTTTGTATGCTAAGCCAGATTTATTCTTTATATCCTTTTCAACAATATTATTTCTCCAAAAGAGGAAAAAAAAAATGTTTTTCTTTAAAAGGTGGAGGTTTTCATATGTGTTGATTGTGCTAGCTTTATTTTCACTTTTATGGCAAATTTTGCTCAACGTGTTGCAATAAGACTATAAGGAGATACATAGAAGAATAAGTAGGCCATTCACTTCTCACAATTCGAGCCTTGTGTCATTCAGGCGAGTCTGCACTTGTATCTCTCCAAAGGCTGATGTATATTTCATGAGATTCATTGCTCAGAACTGAACACTGGTATTCCAAATGAGGTCAATCCAGATTCTGCACAAGTGAATTCTCAATTCATCATTTTTCTCGCCAGTCCATTTCAGTGTAAGACAAGCATTGCATTGGCCCTTTGATTACCTCTTTTAGTGCAGGCTGATTTATGTGTCTGACCAGCCAGATCCCTTTGCATCTTCAATGTCTCCGTCTCATCACACGCAGAAATAACACTGGTCCAATTTGGATCTAAGTAGATGACCTCGTACTTTTCTTCATTAACTTCTATCTGATATACTATGTCTGCTTATATCTGATTACTATGTCCGCATATATCTGATTACTATGTCCGCTTGTAATTAATGGTAATTTGTTATCACCTGGAAATTTTGGACATGGGTTTGGAAATGTTGGACATTTTTGTTCATCTAATCCTTTTTCAACTTGCCAATCATTTGAACATTGGGGAAGGTTTCCTTTATCTCAATTTACTACGCCTGCCTTTTTGTCGGTTACATCGAACAGTTGTTGTTGCAGGCGTGCGTGGGCACCATCCCCAACTCATTCTCCACTACATTGATGACTGCATCAGGGCTGCCTTCTTCATCAGGTCTGACAAAGGGTCCCGACCCGAAACGCCACTCATCCATGTTCTCCGGAGATGCTGCCTGACCCGCTGAGTTACTCCAGCACTGTGTGTCTTCCTCATTCTAAGTTATTTTATTTCAATGGAATTTCTAAAGGCACATCAAATTTAATGAGTATTTGGATTTCTTTGCTTTCGGCAGAAATTGGATGTTATTTGTTGAACGTTTCAAAAACCAAGTGATTATACTTCAGTTACTTTCGGTTTATTTTTATATATTGAAAGTGACATTATTAACGAACTTTTAAACCAAACTAATGAGGAAACAAGTTTTGTGGTGAAACTATAATTGAGTCAAGCAGTCAAGCAGTGCCAGGTGTGCTGATATAGGGGAATATTTGTGGCCTATTGCAGTTGGAACATTACAAATATAATTTGTGAAGTTCTGGTAGTTAATTTTTTTTTCTCATGCGCTTCAGTTATTTTCATAGTTTTAAATTTTAGCTGACTACCTTGTTGCAACTGCAGTATTCAAACCGCGGCACAGTAGCGCAGCGGTAGAGTTGCTGCCTTACAGCACTTGCAGCGCCGGAGACCCAGGTTCAGTCCTGACTACGGGCGCTGCCTGTATGGAGTTTGCATGTTCTCCCCGTGGCCTGCGTGGGTTTTCTTTGAGATCTTTGGTTTCCTCCCACACTCCAAAGGTTTGTAGGTTAATTGGCTTGGTATAAGTGTAAATTGTCCCTAATGTGTGTAGGATGGTGTAAATGTGTGGGGTTCGCTGGTCGGCACGGACTCGGTGGGTCGAAGGGCCACCTTGTGTGGAAATACAGTTTCCACACTGTATCTCTAAGCTAAACTAAATGTCAGGGCAACGGATAATGTTTCGAAATCAAATTTTTCATGACATAATGAATGGCCTCCTTCAACGTAGTACAGTTCTATGTTGTATGAGAGAGGTAAATAATTGTGAACTGAACTGAAACATTTTCCACTTCCTGGGGGTAATGGTGTGGTGCTTGTTCAGGGGCGAGAGTGTGCTGGGCAGCTTGGACTTGGTTTTTGCAGGAGGAATTGATTCTGGATAATTGCAGTGTTGTATATGGGCAAGGTATATTGTTCATAAATTATAAGAGCAGAATTAGCCCACTCGGTCCATCATGTCTGCTCTGCCATTCAATCATGGCTGATCTACCTTTCCCTCTCAACCCATTCTCCTGTCTTCTCCCCATAACCCCTGACACCCATATTAATCAAAAATCTATAAATCTCCACCATAAAAATATCCATTATCTTGGCCTCCACAGCTGTCTGCAGCAATGAATTCCACAGATTTACCACCCGCTGACTAAAGAAATTCCTCCTCACCTCCTTTCTAAAGGGTTGGACTTTTATTTTGAGGCCAAGGCCTCTGGTCCTAGATTCTCCCACCAGTGAAAACATCCTCTCTACATCCACTCTATTCAGGCCTCTCACTATTTGGTAAGTTTCAATGAGGTCCCCCCGTCATCGTTGTTGGTCATTCTTTCGACATCAGTCAGTAGAGATACAAGACAGAAACAGGCCCTTTGGCCCACTGAGTCCACACCGACCAGTGATCACCCCATACAGCAGCACTATCAAACACACTAAGGACAAGTTACTATTTTTTACTTAAGCCAATTAACGTACAAACCTGTACCTCTTTGGAGTGTGGAAGGAAATCTGAGCACCCGGAGAAAACCCACGCAATCATGGGGAGAACGTACAAACTCCGTACATGCGGTGCGGTAGTCAAGATTGGAATCCACTTTCTGGTGCTGTAAGGCAGCAACTTTACCGCTGGCCGCCGTGCCCCCCTGTTCAAGAATTTGTTCTTGTGTGAGACCATGACATCTAGTCCAGTGTTGCAATATGTACAGAGATGGCTGATTAAACCAGTCTGGGCTTGAGAGTTCCTTCCACACAGGGGACTGAGCTGCAAGGATGATGTAGCATCAGTGGCTTTTGATTTTCAAGATTCTCTATCCTTGTTGCTTCAGGACATTTGTTTGTGTGTATGTGATGTTTGGTTCAGATTGGTGCATAACTTCTATTTTCTGTGAACTAATGTGAGACCAAAGTTGCCACGGGCACTGGCAAATCATTGCCACCAGTGTGGAATGAACATCTGAAAAGAATGAATGATACAGTGACACTTTAACAAAAGTTTGCCTGGATGGCATAACATTTTTTGCATGATCAGGATATTGTCCACACTTTAGACTATTTCTTCCCTGAAAAAAAGACAGTTTCTTCCTAGCTGTTATCAGGCAACTAAACCAGCCTACCAACAACTAGAACGTGGTCCTGAGCTACTACCTAACTCATTGAAGATCCTTGGACTATCTTTAATCAGACTATACTGGACTTTACCTTGCACTCAACGTTATTCCCTTGATCATGTGTCTGTATGTTGTAGACGGCTCGATTGTAATCCTGTACAGTCTTTCTGCTGACTGGTTAGAATGCAACAAATAGCTTTTCACTGTACATCAGGATACTTGACGATGAACTAAACTAAACTAAACTATGTTAAAGCATGTCCAGAATACACTTGTATCATTTCACAGTTTCAAGCAAGACCCCAAAGTGTTAATATTTAAACATGTCTTTCTTCCATTAAATCATTCCTGAGAGAAAAATTGAACAGTTGAATTGCCACTTATAGAATGAATGTGTTTTCAAATCATTTAAGATTTAGGCTGAAATCCAGTGCACAAAATGGTAAGATATTAATTTTTATAGAGTGTGACCCATCCTTTATTGCTTTTAAGAAGGTGATGATGAAGAGGAACTTATTTAACTGCGGTAGCCAATTTGTTGAAGATACGCCTGTTTTATTGCTGGTTTGAGAGTAAGGATTTAATCCAGTGGGGATGACGAAAAGGCTCCCTATTCCGTATTAACAAGGTTTGTGACTGGGAGAGGGCGTAGTTCAGGTGGATGAGCTGCCACTCTGACAACACCACCTTCTGTCATCATCGTCGATGAAAGAGTGAAGATGCTGCCGCAGTGGCTTCAGCGAATAACTGCCGTGGATTTTGTAAATGGTACATTTTTCTGCCACGATGTGCCATTGGTGAAAGGAACGGTCATTCAATTGGAGAATATTCAATCCAATTTAAAATATAAATGTTATTAAATATAACATTTAGAATATTAAATTTAATCGGGAACAGGCTTTCACAAGGTGCTGCAGTGTCCGCCCAAAGGCTTGGTGGACCGTGGTACCAGGAACCCCCCCGGAGGACCAGAGAACCGTGTACCGGGAAGGAGCTGCTGGAGACGTTGGTCATGAGGAGAAAGGGCCAGGAGGAGGGTGGATTCGGGGTAATGCCAAGGTCGGCTGCAGGAGGTGCCCCCGGGACACAAAGGTGGGCGGGTGGGCGAGGAGAGGACGTTGGTTTCCAGGCAGATCCAGTTGAAGACAATGGAGGAAGGCTCTGCAGGAGCCCGGGCTTACCTGGATTGGGAACTGCTCCAGTAGACCAAGCACACGGGCGGACCGGACTTTGGACTTTCGAAAAGGCACCAAAATATGGCAATGCCTGCATGTGCAAATATGCAAACCGAATGTCACTGTGCAGTTGCACATGTGACAATTAAAGCACCATTGAACTATTCAATTAATTTGCAGAGCCATGCAGCTCAGAAACGTGTCCTTGAGCCCAACTCGCCCATGCCAACCAAGGTGCCTCATCTTGGCCAGTCCCATTTGCCCCATTTGGTCCACATCTCTGAACATTTGCCAATCAATATATTCAATAAAGGATGAAGACAGGAAATACCAACCATTTAGCTTAACAATTTTCAATTGAGAAAATTTTAGAAGCTATTGTTAAAAACAAATTTGAGGTGATCAGAAAATCAAAATTGGTTTGTGAAAGAGAAGTAATACTTTGTTTATTGATTGGAATTCTTTGTGTAAAAATCTTGTGCTGTGGATACAGTTCAATCAGATGTACTACTATGCTTAGATTGCCACAAGTCACCACAGAAAGTGTAGAAGGCCATGTATTGGCACGGATTGCAAATTGGCTGGTCCACAAGAAAGAGGATGGAGGAAGTAGGCTCTTTAAATATTTTAAGTCCGAAGTAGATGGATAATTGATTAGCAATGGAGTGAAAGGGTACTGTGAGAAGATGGAAAAGTGGAGTTGGTTATAATCAGCTCACTTATGATCTTATTAAATAGTGGAGCAGGTTCAAGTAGCAGGTTGGCTCCTATTCCTGGTTCCTGTGTAATAAATATGTATCGTGGTTGTTGAGTGTTACACAAGTGGGCTCTTGTTCTGGATGTAGTTTAGCTTCTAGAATGTGGTTAGAACTGCATTAAATGAAGCAATCGGAAAGTATTCCAGTGAAATCATTTTTTTTCCCACTTGTAATTTTGTTGAAATGTGTAAAGTTATCATGCAACGTGCAGATATGACTTTTTCCCTGATTGTCTCGAACCAAAGGCCTGCGTCTCAAAATCAGGGGAGAGCCATTCCGACAGAGAAGAAATTTCTTAACCCAGATGAGACTGATTCTTTAGAATTCTCTCCCGAAGAGGGCGAGGGAAGAGACATAGTACATATTGTACTAATGTCTGAAGAAGGGTTTCGGCCCGAGACGTTGCCTATTTCCTTCGCTCCATAGATGCTGCTGCACCCGCTGAGTTTCTCCAGCATTTTTGTGTACCTTGTACTAATGATTGATTGATTGAAAGATACACAGCATGGAAGCAGGCCATTTTAACCCCACTGACTCAACACTGACCATTGATCACCCATTCGCACAAGTTCTATGTTATCCCACTATGTTAACTTACAAACCTACACGTGGGAGGAAACTGGAGTATCCAGAAGAAACCCACGTTGTCACAGAGAGAACATGCAAACTTCACACAGACAGCATCTGAACTTAGAATCAAACTTGGGTTTCTGCCACTGTGAGACAGCTGTGCCACTGTACCACATCGAGGGATATGGGATTTGTTTAGGAAAGTGGCACTGAGGTTGAACATCATTCAATTGCAGAGCTAAATGAATGGTGCTGAATGTCCTGCTCCTTAGATTATTTGTGGAGGGCCTGGTGTGTCAGGAAGAGAATCACTTGCCCTGGATACCCAATCTCTCATCTCTTTTAGCTGTAGTATTTGGCTGGTGGGGAGGGGGGCTGGTCCATTTGTATTTCTGGACAATGGTACCATGTTGATGGTGTGATAGTCTGGTATGCGGTAGGGTTAATGTAATGAATCAAAATCACATTCTGTTCTCAGTCTGTGAAATGGAAGAGCATACTTTAGACTTTAGAAATACAGTGTCGAAACAGGCCCTTTGGCCCACCGAGTCCACACCGACCAGTGATCACCCCTTATACTAGCACCATCCCACACAATAGGGACAGTACAATTTACAGAAGCCAATTAACATACAAACATGCATGTCTTTGGAGTGTGGAAGGAAACTGGAGCACCCGGAGAAAACCCACGTGGTCACAGGGAGAACGTACAAACTCCGTACAGACAGCACCCGAGGTCAGGATTGAACCTGAATTTCTTGTAAGGCAGCAACTCTACCAGCTGCGTCACTGTGCCTCCCAGGCCTGTTTCAATGCTGCATCTCTAGTCTAAAGTAAAGGGGTTGGGGGATTTAACCGCAAAAATTAGTTGTGAGTAAAGTGATGAAGGATAAGGTAAGATTTCTCCAAGGTCTCAGAAGGTAGCAACGATGAAGATTACTGTAGAGTTGTAACAGGGGTGATTACAGGGCTCTGGCATTTGGCAACATGAAATCGTGATCAGTTAAAAAAAAACTCAGCATGTTCCTGAAGAAGTTAGAATAATATTGAGCGACCTGGGATCTGAAGGCTGGACTGTGGCATGTACTGTATGGTGGTTCATTTCTCTTTTGATGAAATCGGTCTTTGAGAAACCTTTCCTGTGGTTTCCAGAAGTCACAGAAAACGTTATTTGGTAGCACTCGGGCCAACAATTAAATCCATCAGCAAAGAAAATCCTTCACTTTGAAACTAGTTTTCTTCATGTTGAAAGGAATTTTTATTTGGAATTTGCTGCCATGACTGGTTTGCAAAGGTGAATTTTCCACATCAGAAGACCCATAGTGAGGAAAATCTGATGGTGCTGAAGCTATGTGAAATATTCATGAACGGTGTGCATTGCTTTCTTTACTTCCAAGCATCCAGTCTTGTAACAGTGATGTGTAGGAAGGAACTGCAGATGCTGATTAATACTGAAGATAGACACAAAATGCCGGGGTAACACAGCGGGTCAGGCACATCTCTGGAGAAAAGGAATCGGTAAGGTTTCAAGACGGATCTCTTCTTCAGACAGAGATGCTGCCCTGTAACAGTGATCGCTGGTAAATTAATCACATGGTGTTGCATGCTGGGAGTGAGGATGAATACAGAGGAAAGTTTGAATGCTCCCTTTTGATGTTTGAACTCTGAAGAAGGGTCTCGACCCGAAACGTCACCCATTCCTTCTCTCCAGAGATGCTGCCTGTCCCGCTGAGTTACTCCATCTTTTTGTGAATATCTTTTGATGTTTACCAGTTTTCCCTCATCAAAGGGTATGAAATAAGAAGTGTAACAGCTGAACAGTACACCAATATTTGCATCGCGTTCGGCAAGTTTCAAGTTTCCATGTGTCTAAATGGTTGGGGAAAGGATATCGGGGTGTGTACTGATGTGCTGCAAGAATTGCATTGAAAGCAGCTTCAGGAATTGTTGTCTTTTGTAACTTGAATACGATGAATTTGGCAATGTTTCTGCCTTCATTCAGTTAAAATAATTTATTACAAAAACCTTTAAGGGACAATTAAGGGACAGAAGTTTAGGGGTAACATGAGGGGAAACTTCTTTACTCAGAGAGTGGTAGCTGTGTGGAATGAGCTTCCAGTGGAAGTGGTGGAGGCAGGTTCGATTTTATCATTTAAAAATAAATTGGATAGGTATAGGGACGGGAAAGTAATGGAGGGTTATGGTCTGAGTGCAGGTAGATGGGACTAGGGGAGAATAAGTGTTCGGCACGGACTAGTAGGGCCGAGATGGCCTGTTTCCGTGCTGTAATTGTTATATGGTTATATGGTTTAATTATCTTTTCATATCCACATTGGTAAAAAAATAAATAATTTGCAAACATCACAACTATGTTTGAAATGCGGAATTAAATTGAGTGAACTTAAAGCTATCAAAAGATTATCTGAATTATAGAATCATGGAGTAATAATACAGCGTGGAAACAGGCCCTTCGGCCGAACTTGCCCACACCGGCCAACATGCCCCATCCACACTAGTCCCACCTGCCTGCGTTTGGTCAATATCCCTCTAAACCTGTCCTATCCATGGACCTGTCCAAATGTTTCTTAAACGTTGCGATAGTCCCAGCCTCAGCTACCTCCTCCGGCAACTTGTTCCATACACCTACCAACCTTTGTGTGAAAAAGTGAGGATGAATACAGAGGTCATCTTAAACCTATGACCTCTCCATCTTGAATTATGTGGCGGGAGGTGTAATCTTTCCAATCTCATGGAGTTTGGAGGGTGAAATTGTAAACTGCAGCGTGTAGTGCATGATGGATACAAAGCTGTGTGGCTTTGCGGGAATGCACAAGGCTGAGATGGGAGTAGAGGCATGTCATTTGTTGTGTGATAGACAGCTTCATAAATAGCAAGTGACAGCTGGGCTAATGATGTCACCACAGAAGGAACTAGAGCACAGCATCCTATTATCTTAGCTGTATTGAATCTGGGAACACTTGCTAGGCAAAGTGCATGTGGATAATGAAAAGAACATATTGTCAGCAAAGTCAATCTGATAAGTCCTATTGATAAACATTTCCCTAATGCTTGTATTATGTTCCGAGGAGAAAGCCACCTTGCAGGTCATAGCCAATCAGATGGGAGACACAGGTCATGTAGTGAACCCTAGACACGACAGAGATTGAATGTTTCATAGACAAGCTCTGTGCGATATATTACAAGCATACAGAGTAGGCATCGTACACAAGTAATCAGAGGGAACACTGACCTGGGAAATTGCCTTTGCGTTCCAGTAATATATACTAGCGCCTCGCCCTTCTTTAATTTGCAGAGCCCAGTCCTTTAAATTGTGCCTTTGTCTGACCCCCTGTTAGGAATTGTCAGCACCACTGGAACCCCGACTGTAGTGTTATGTTTTTCTCTCTGTAAAAACAGAATGATTAATGCCGTATTTCCATGGAACTACGGGTGCAAGAGGACATCATTTAATTCTTTAGCCTGTTCTGCTGCCAAGTTCGATCACAGTTGATGTGTACCTCAGTGACTCTTGAGATCCTACTCTATAAAAATGTGCACATCCCATTCTTGAAAACTTTAATTGACCCCAAATATTTACAGCCCTTTGACACTCTCACTTTGTGTGCAAAAGTTCTTCTTGACTTCAGTCTGGTACGGCGTAGATGTTGTTGTTAAATGTAACTTGAAGAGGAAAAAGTTGCTGTGGAATATACTCCTGATTTGACCACCAAGGACTTGTTACTAAGATCACTCAAGTTTTGGAAGTTCAGGTGATTGCAAGATATATTTATGTAACCTTTTCTCATCATTTAACATTTTGCAGGTGAATCCAGGCAATGTTCCTGCAAGGCCAACATTTGTTTTCATGAGTATGTGTAGGAAGGAACTGCAGATGCTTGTTTAAACCGAAGATAGAAACAAAAAGCTAGAGTAACTGAGCGGGCCAGGCAGCATCTCTGGAGAAAAGGAATAGGTGAAGTTTCGGGTTGAGTGGGGTCTGAATTAGGGTCTATATACGTTTTCTTGAGACACAGGAGATTGCAGACGCTAGAATCTTAAGCAGTAAACAAAGTGCTGGAGGAACTCAGTTGGTCAAGGAGCACTTGTGGAATGAGTTAGGGTTAGGCCTCTTCTTCAAATTCTTCAGTGCTACAGGATCCTGACTTGAAATGTCACCTGCCATTCCCTTCACAGATGCTGCCTGATCCGCTGAGTTCCTCCACATCTTTTCTTGCGAAGCTATGCTTGGAACTGAACACAATACTCCACTTAGGATATGACAAACCATAGAACAAACACATTTTCTTCTTTTTGTTCCAGGCCACTTGAGGAAAAAGGGGGGGGGGAAAGAGTCCATTTATATCAGGACTGATTTGAATCGAGCAGCAAGATAGGCTAAATGGCTGCTGCCTCCAGCGTTGTATGATGTTCTCACAAGTGTGCTGATTCCTCTCTTGGTTCAATTTGTGTTCACGTGTGATTGAGTGCCACTTGGCACATCCATTATCAATCTATAATTGTTTTATTGTTACTCTATCTTCAATTTCCCTTCCCAACTAATCACTAACCCATGTCACATGTTTATCTCCTATTCTCTATCCTCTTTTTCCTATTTATGTTACGTGGAACGTTATCAAAATGTATTTTATAAATCCATGTAGCCAACATTAATTGACAGTCCCGTCAACTATTTTCATGATCATTTGCTTAGACACATTGAGCTCTTTATTTACACTCTAGTCCATCCTCATAAAAACGATCAGTTTGGCGCCGACCTGTAGGGGGTATGGCTGCCTAGCCTGCAGCTGTCTGTTTTTCATTTCTCTTTTCTTCTTATTTTTAGTTAGTTTAGTGTTTTGTTTTTAAGGAGTTCTAGCTTTTTTATGTGTGGGGGAGGGGGGGGGGGGGGGGGGGGACGGGGGAAACTAATTTTCAGGGTCCCTACCTGGTCGGATATGCAGCTTTTCTCCGGGCTGCACTTTCAACCCGTCCTCGCGGCCTACCAGTGGGCCTGGAGCGGCATTTCCTGAGGGGACCGCCCGGAGCCTCGGCATCGGCAGCGGCGGCATCGGCGGGGGCTGTGGAGCTGCGGGTCCGAGGAGCGAGGGGACCGCCCGGAGCCTCGGCATCGGCAGCATCGGCGGCGGCGGCACCGGCATCGGCGGCGGCGGCACCGGCATCGGCGGCGGTGGAGCTGCGGGTGTGAGGACGGCGGTGCAGCGCTGGAGCGCCATTGCGGGACGGGCGGTGCCTTGCCTGGGTCGCCGCGCTGGAACTCCAGTGAGCTGGGACCGGCGTTAAAAACATCGCGGAGCTGCGGGCGGCGGCGCCGAACTTTACACCGGGAGCCTGGGATCTCGCGACGAGATCGCCAGTTGAGCTTCATTCGGCGCGGCCTTGTCGTCTCCGGAAGCCACGGTCTCGAGTAGGGAGGCGGCCGTTCCAGGGTTCCCATGCCGCTGAGAGGACTCTCCCGACGCCGGAACATCATCACCCGGCGAGGACGGCCTGGAACATCGGGCCTCCGTAGAGGCAACTGTGGAGGCCTCAATAGGCCCGACTATGGGTGGACATTGGGGATGGGACTGGACTTTGTGCCTTCCCCCATAATGGGAACCATTGTGGGGGGATGTTTTTATGTTAAAACTATTTATTATTGTTATGTTTGTATTCTTTCTTATGTGCTGCATTGGCAAAAGGAATTTCACTACATCTAGGTGTATGTGACAATAAATCAACCTTTGAACCTTTGAACCTTTGATGCCTAAAACCTAACATGAAGGTTGAGAGACATTTGTTGAAACCGACAAATCCCTCCACAGATGATATTTCCAATTATTTTAGTTTAGGTAGGTTTATGGTCAGATGTATTGAGAAAAGCTTTATTTTGCATGCTATCCGAACAGATAATACCATACATGAAAACAATCAAGTCGATCTCAAGTCCAATAGATGAAAGGGAAGATGCAGGGTGCAGAATGTATTATTGTACATATCTTATTTTCTATTGTGTTCTACTCCAGAGTGCCTAGGGAAAGTGTGAATTTTCTTGCTTGGTTTTTCTATTTGCTTATTACATTGTAAAATGCATCTAACAACTTCCTCTGATGGTGCCTTGAAGGTTGCATGGACATACTTTTGTTCTCCATCCACTTTATGTGGCACGATGGCACAGCAGTAGAGGTGCTGTCTCACAGCGCCAGAGACCCGGGTTCGATCCTGACCATGGGTGCTGTCTGTACGGAGTTTGTACATTCTCCCCATAACCTGTGCGGTGTTCTTCCGAGGTTCGGTTTCTTTCCACGGTCCAAAATCATACAGGTTTGCAGGTTAATTGTCGTAGGTAAAAATATTGTAAATTGTCCCTCGTGGGTAGGACAGTGTTAGGGTACAGGGTGATCATTTTTTGGCGGACTCGGTGGGCTGAAGGGCCTGTTTCCGCAACATATCTCTAAAGTATAAAGTCATTTTTCCTGTGGTTGGCCATATTTCTTCGTTCCCATAAGGTATCGGAACTACTACATTTATTGGCTCAAAATCTAATCTGAATTGGGATCCACGTTTGTCATTAACAAGTTAACTAATGACAGATTCTAAGGTTCAGTTACAGAAAAAGTAAGGGAGTGATATTCAATTTGTGTAGGTCATCTTGACTTTATTGATACTCCCACACAAATGGCAGTGTCTCACAACCGTCATATTTTATTTGTGGCATTGCTGGTGTATAAGATCATGAGAGGAATAGACCAGGTAGATGCACAGAGTCTCTTGCCCAGAGTAGGTGAATCGAAAACCAGAGGACATAATTTAAGGTGAAAGGGAAAAGATTTAATAGGAATCTGAGGAGTCATTTTTTCACACAAAGGGTGGTGGGTGTATGGAACAAGCTACCAGAGGAGATAGTTGAGGCAGGGACTATCCCAACGTTTAAGAAACAATTAGACAGTTACATGGATAGGACACTTTTGGAGGGATATGGGCTAAACGCAGACAGGTGAGATATCCCCCACTAGGAGGGTCTTAAAGCCCTCCAATTCTTCCTCGACCGCAGAACCAACCAATCCTTGTCTACTGATACTCTACTCCGCCTAGCGGAGCAGGTCCTTACCCGTAACAACTTTTCGTTTGACTGCTCCCATTTCCTCCACATACAAGGCGTAGCTATGGGCACACGCATGGGCGCCAGCTATGCCTGCCTCTTTGTAGGGTGCGTCGAAGAATCTTTGTTCGAGGCGTACCATGGCCCGATCCGCGAACTCTACCTCCGCTACATCGACGACTGCATTGGTGCTACCTCCTGCACCCACACACAACTCACTGACTTCATCCATTTCGCCACTAACTTCCATCCGGCATTCAAATACACCTGGACCATTTCCGACATTTCCCTACCATTTCTAGACCTCACTATCTCCATCACAGGTGATAGACCACTGACCGACATCCACTATAAACCCACTGACTCCCATGGCTATCTGGACCACACTTCTTCCCACCCTGCTTCCTGTAAGGACTCCATCTCCTACTCCCAATTCCTCCGTCTACGCCGCATCTGCACCCAGGATGAGGTGTTCCACACCAGGGCATCGGAGATGTCCTCATTCTTCAGGGAACGGGGGTTCCCCTCCCCTACTATAGATGAGGCTCTCACCAGGGTCTCTTCTATACCCCGTAACTCTGCTCTCACTCCTCATCCCCCCCACTCGTAACAAGGGCAGAGTCCCCCTTGTCCTCACCTTCCACCCTACCAGCCGTCACATACAACAAATAATCCTCTGACATTTTCGCCACCTCTAACGGGATCCCACCACCGGCCACATCTTCCCATCTCCCCCCCTGTCTGCTTTCCGCAGAGACCGCTCCCTCCGTAACTCCCTGGTCAATTTGTCCCTTCGCAGCCAAACCACCGCCTCTCCGGGCACTTTCCCTTGTAACTGCAAGAAATGCTACACTTGTCGCTTTACCTCCCCCCTTGACTCCATTCAAGGTCCCAAGCAGTCGTTCCAGGTGCGGCAGAGGTTCACTTGCACCTCCTCCAACCTCATCTATTGCATCCGCTGCTCTAGGTGTCAGCTGCTCTACATCGGTGAGACCAAGCGTAAGCTTGGCGATCGTTTCACCCAACAGCTCCGCTTGGTTCGCCTTAACCTACCTGATCTCCCGGTGGCTCAGCACTTCAACTCCCCCTCCCATTCCAAATCTGCCATTTCTGTCCTGGGCCTCCTCCATGGCCAGAGTGAGGACCACTATAAATTGGAGGAGCAGCATCTCATATTTCGCCTGGGCAGTTTACACCCCAGCGGTATGAACATTGACTTCTCTAATTTTAGGTAGTCCCTGCTTTCTCCTCCCCTTCTCACCTCTCCCTCAGCCCACTGTCTCCGTCTCTTCCTTTCTTCTTCCCGCCCCCCCCCCCCCCACCCTCACATCAGCCTGAAGAAGGGTCTCGACCCGAAACGTTGCCTATTTCCTTCGATCCATAGATGCTGTCTCACCCGCTGAGTTTCTGCAGCATTTTTGTCTACCTTCGATTTTCCAGCATCTGCAGTTCCTTCTTAAACAGGTGAGGTATGTGGTCGGTGTGGACAAGTTGGGCCAAAGGGCCTGTTTCCATGCTGTTACTATATGACTGACGCAGTCGTGTTTTTGTGGGGAAGGGCCACAGGCTAAAATCCACCTGACACTGAACATTGAGAGGCCAGGTCCTGTGCAAGAGCACGTGGAACATTTTGTGAGTGCTTTGTTTAAAAAGAAAGCATAGGGCTGTGATCTGTGGTAATGGAATCTAATGATTTGATGGCACAATGATTGCACAGAAACATGTGCGCTGATTGTATTGTACTTCTGGTAAATATTTTTTAATGAATAAGTATACCTTTGAAATATTTTTTTAAATCTTTCCTCCGGTACAAACCTTCATTACTTAATTCACATTTTTAAAATAACACTTTGTCCAACGCCTGATTTAAAAATTTGGAGAAGCTGCAAAAAAAAACTTATCTTTGCCATACGACCACGAGGAATGTTTCCTTGAACAGATGCTGGATGTTTAAATATTATATTCAGCAAGGTGGAATTGTGCACATGATTCTCTGGAATAGATAGACATGCATCATGGTGTGTGTGCCTCAATTAGCCTGATCCCATCCATATCCCATTGCTTGGCCTATCAAACCATTCTATATAGATCTTATGTATCGCTGGAAATGGATCTTGAACATTCAGATGGTAGGCTTTTAGCACAATGGATTGATGATGAGTGCTTTGAGTAAACTTTAACCCTGAATTACTTGAGAATCAATTATTTTAGGTAAACAGTGTTTTTTTCACCTGTACTGCACCTATCCCCCCCACCTACATTCCTTCCTTTCGCTTTACAATTTGTAATTGTTCAATATCTCTGTCTCAAACCTTCTGTCTTTTCACCTTCGGCCTTTGTTCAACTATCTGCCTATCAAAACCCACCCCTCTTGTAGCTTTCTTCCCCCACAATAGGTCTGAAGAAGGATTCTAAGCCGAAACGTCACCTATCCATGCCTTCCAGAGATGCTGCCTGAGCCGCTGAGTTACTCCAGCACTGTGAAACGTCACCTATTCATGCCCTCCAGAGATGCTGCCTGACCTGCTGAGTTACTCCAGCACTCTGTGAAACGTCACCTATCCATGCCTTCCAGAGATGCTGCCCGACCCGCTGAATTACTCCAGCACTCTGTGAAACGTCTCCTATTCATGCCCTCCAGAGATGCTGCCTAACCCGCTGAATTCTGGTTAGGCAACTTCTCCAGACCGGGAGCGGGGCCGTAAATCGCCCGGCACGGCCTAAAATGGTCGTGGGACTTAGCATCGCCCGCCTGGGGCTTGGACATCGGGAGAGAAATGGAGAACAGGGGAGAGAAAAGACTTTGCCTTCCATCACAGTGGGTTCACTGTGATGGATGGTTGTGTGAATTAAATTGTGTGTATGTCTGTAGGAAATTATCTTTGTTTGTATGGCTGTGGTAACGGAATTTCGTTTGAGCCTCTGAGGCTCAAATGACAATAAATGGTATTGTATTGGTATTGTATTGAATTACTCCAGCATTTTGTGCCTTTTTGTCAAGATGCGAAACAACTGCAAAACAGTAGATATCGGAAGAGTAGCAGACTGTTCATCTCTTGAATGACTGATAATCTTCCTCAAATGCCATTTTCTGGTACTTATCACAGAATCTTAGATTCATTATTTTTTAGTTTAGAGATTCTGTACAGTGCGGAAACAGGCCTTTGGTCCACCTTCGTGCCGACCAGCGATCCCCACACATTAACACCATCCTACACCCACTAGGGACAATTTTTTACATTTACCAAGCCAATTAACCTACAAACCTGTACGTCTTTGGAGTGTAGGAGGAAACGGAAGATCTCGGAGAAAACCCATACGCAGGTCTGGGGGAGAATGTACAAACTCTGTATGGACAGAACCCGTAGTCGAGATCAAACCCGGGTCTCCGGCGCTGCATTCACTGTAAGACAGCAACTCTATCGCTGCGCCACTGTGACCGCCCGTATTTACATGCAAACGTATACAAATCATTTTATCTCTCTTTTCAACGCAGTCAATGACTGAGACTCTACAACACCCTGCGGTGAAAAATTGTACGTGAACAAATTGTTTTTACATATCAGACCTGAATAGGCTACCCATTTTTGTTGAGTGTGACACACTTGTTTAGATTACTTAACCATTCTTTCTGTATCTATCCTGTCAAGCCTCCAAGAATTGTGAATGTTTCAATGGGTCACCTCATTCTTCTCAGCTATGGCGAATGGAGGCGTTATCTACTCATTCCCTCATCATACAACAGGCCCACCATCCCAGTCTCCAATCTGCTGATTCTTTGCTGCTTTCTCTTTATACCAAGTATATAGGTATTAGGTGAGGAAACCAAAATGATGATAGGAAGTGTTTAAGATTGAGTTGGTTGTATCAGCTTATCTCTATCTTGATGGGGGTACATTCGAGTAGCAGTAGAGTTGCTGTCTTACAGCACCAGAGACCCAGGTTTGATCCTGACTACGGGTGCTGTCTGTACGGAGTTTGTACCTTCTCTTTGTGACCGGGTGGGTTTTCAGGTGCTCCTGTTTCTTTACATGCTCCAAAGATGTACAAGTTCATAGGTTAATTGGCTTCAGTAAAAATTGTAAATTGTCCCTAGTGTGTAGGATAGCACTAGTGTACGGGGTGATCGCTGGTCGGCACGGAGTCAGTGGGCCGAAGGGCCTGTTTCTGCGCATATCTCTAAAGTCTAAAGTAAAGGTTAGTTTCTGTAATCTCTGGTTTCTTAAATCAAATATAAAGGCGAGACTTAAATGACTAAAGTACTGTTAAATTACTGAGTAATTAATTGACAAAAATGAGGGAATAGGATATAGAAAATAATATTTTTAGATTAAAAATGGATGATGTTCATCAGGGGACAAAGTGAGTACATTTCTCATTTCTCTTGCCTACCAAAGTAAAGGATCATCCTTAATGCGTAACTAATGTCTGCAATGTTCTTTTTACCAAGATTTATATGTTGAAAAATTGTTATTAATCAAAGTCTTGGCTCATTAACATCCATAACGTCCAAAAGTGGTGGTTTTTCTATTCGCAGTTAGATAGAGTTAAGACAAAGTATAGCACTTACACTCTAGGAACAGAAATAAAGGATGGAAATAATAGTTTTCATTATTTATGGTGGATAGAACGGTAAAGAGAGGGTTGCTTTCATAGGTAGAGGTATTGAGTATAAGAGTCAGGAAGTCACGATGAAGCTCTATAGGACTTTGGTTAGGCCACATGTGGAATATTGTGTGCAGTTATGTTAACCCCATTATAGGAAGGATGTGGAGGCTTTGGAAAGGGTGCAGAGGAGGTTTACCAGAATGTTGTGTGGATTTGGGGCTATGAGCTACAGGGAGAGATTGAACAGACTGGGATTGTTTTCTATGGAACGCCGGAGGTAGAGGGGTGACCTTGTAGAAGTGGATTAAAATTTTGTGTGGCATAGGGAGTTAGACGATCAGAACCTTTTTCTCAGGAAGGAAATATCAAATACAAAAGGGCGTAGTTTTAAGTTGAGAGGGGCAAAGTTGAAAGGAGGCAGGTAGAGGCAAATGTGTACACAGTGGATGGTGAGTGCCTGGAATGCACTGCCTGGGGTGATCATTGGGGCAGATACTATTGTAGTATTTTGGAGACTTTTGGATAGGCCCACGGACAACACTTGGACAATAAAAACAAATATATCAGCTGTTCATAGACTACAGTTTGACGTTCAACACCATCATTCAATCCAAACAGGTTACCAAGCTTAGGGAACTGGGTCCCTGCACGTCCCTCTGCAACTGGATCCACTACTTCTTCATCAACAGAACATAATCAGTACAAATTGGCAGCAACACTTTCTCCTTGATAACCATCAGCACAGGAACACTTCAAGGCTGTGTGCTCACCCCCCTGATGTACTCACCCAACACCCATGACTGTGTGGTCAAACACATTTCCAACGCTATTGTTAAATTTGCAGACGACACCACTGTCGTCGGACAAATTACGGATGATGATGAGTTCTACAGAGTATGGGAGGGAGATCAATCGACTGACCAAATGATGCCAGAACAACAACCTTGCTCTCAATGTCAGTAAAATCAAGAAACATGATTGTTAACTTTAGAAGAGGTAGGCCGAGGATTCACAAACCTGTCTTCATTGATGGGACAGTGGTGGAGAAGATCAACAACTTCATATTCCTAGACATAGCAATTCTTATGTGCAATTCCTGCACATTGATGCAATCATAAAGAAAACCCATCAACGCCTTTACTTCCTTAGAAGATTGTGGAGATTCACTATGTCGATGAATACTCTCTTGAACTACGACAGATATACAGTAGAGCGCATATAGACTGATTGCATCACGGCCTGGTTTGGTAACTTGAACGCCCAGGAGCGAAGAAGATTGCAAACAGTGGTGAACTCTGCCCAGACCCTCACAAGTACTGTCCTCCCCACCATCCAATGGATCTATAAGAGTCACTGCCTCAAAAAGGCAGCCAGCATCATCAGAGACCCACACCACCCTGGCCACACTCTTATTTCACTCCTGCCCTCGGGAAGAAGGCACAGAAGCCTGAAAATTGTAACATCCGAGTTCAGGAGTAGCTTCTCCCCAATAACCATCAGGCTAACTTCCAAATAAGCTCTGAGCTACATAGACTTGGGGGCATTGTTTTATCTTTACATCATTATTGTTTGTTTTTTATATGCTGAATTATTTTGTTATTTATTATGGTGTTTACAGAGTACTATGTTTACAGATCTGTTGTAAGAATTCAATTGTTCTGTTTTGGGACATATGAAAATAATACTCTTGACTGGATTTGCAGGAGATGGCGGGATATGGATTATATGCAGGTAGATAAGCGATGATGTTAGTATCATGTTATGTTCGGCACAGAAATTGTGGGCTGATGGGCCTGTTCTTGTGCTTTGCTCTTCTATGTATGTTCTGCACAAAATTTGAGTCAATTGAATTTTATGGCCTCGTGAAATGGGAGGAAACGGGACAATATTGAAGATAGATAGATACAAAGTGCTGGAATAACTCAGCGGGTCAGGCAGCATCTCTGGAGAAAAAGGATGGGTGACGATTCGGGTCGGGACCCTTCTTCAGATTCCCCCTCTCCCCAGAAGTAAAAAGGACAGTGTTCTTCTGGTCCTCACCTTTCACCCCACCAGCCACCACATCAAAAAAAAGTCTGAAGAAGATTTTTCTTGTGGACTGAACGGTGTTGTTCTGCCTGTGGTTTCTCCAGTATAGAGGAGGCTACAACCTGACCACCAAATGCAGTACATACGGCAGGAAAAAGCGCAAGTGGATCGCTCCTTCAGCTGGAGAGAAGAGTGGGTTTGTTGCATGTCCTGCAGTTGCATGGGAAGGACTGTGAGAAGAAGAGCAGTTGGTGGCGATGCAAGGTTGAACCAGGAAGTTTAGACATTAGATTTTAGAGATACAGTGTAGAAACAGGCCCTTTGGCCCACCGAGTCTGTGCCAACCAGCGATCACCCTGTACACTAGCACTATCACACACATGAGGGACAGTTTTCATTTTACAGAAGCCAATTAACACACACACCTACACATCTTTGTAGTGCGTGATGAAACCCGGAGAAAACCCATGTGGTCACAGTGAAAACGTACGACCTCCATACAGACAGTACCCGTAGTCAGGATTGAACTCTGGTCTCTGGTGAGGAAGGCAGCAACTCTACCCCTGCGCCACTGTGCCACCCCCTAGTTGTGGACAGAGAGAATCCTTCAGATCGCCCTTCCTTCAGAATGTGGAGTGGGTCAGAGCGAATGTGTCTGGAGTTGGTACTCCATCAGAGGTGGTGGGTGGAGGAGGATGTGTTAATTGTCGTGGCTGTTGGGATGGAACATGAGGAGCAGGGGACCTCCATCCTTGTGGCTGGCAAGAGAGAGGGTGAGGGCCAGGAAACTGAACCAACTGTAATGCATTCCTGTTCAGATCAGATAATTCAGCAGAATCAACTAACAGTGTTCATTCTGCTTCAGTCCAACATTGTTTTTACCAGCAAAACTGGAGGGAGTTGCAATTAATATGGCGTTAATTTAAAGTTCTTGAGAAACAAACGGAATAAACTTAATTCCCAGAGTATGGAATTATGATAACATATTTTTACAGTTGATGGATAACTTGGAACATGATTTTGTCATTCTGGATAAAGCCAAATATATAATAGATTAGATCGTTCATTAGTATTCCACTAATCTGCTGTTTTTTTGTTATTTTTTTCCACCTGCCCTTATATCCATCAACCCTGCTGCTTTGAAAATAACTTCCATCGAACTACAGGACTTGAGGAAATTGGTGGCTCCATTACTGAAGAGTTTCCAGGCTGAGGTAAGATTCACACTTCTTTAAGCCAAACAGAAGGAGGCGACGTCCTTTGGTGAAAGTCAAAACTGCAGATGTCGAAAATCAGAAACAGAAACCAGAAATGCTGGATTCATTCAGGAGGTAGCATCTGCAGAAAAAATAAGGAAATATTATTTCATGTTAGTCAGGCTGTGAAGCTCCCTGATGAATGCTTCCTACGTAGATAGACACAAAATGCTGGAGTAACTCAGCGGGACAGGCAGCATCTCTGGTTAGTAGGAATGGGTGACCTTTCGGGTCGAGGCACTTCAGACTAAGAGTCAGGGGAGAGGGAAACGAGAGATATGGAAGGTTAAGGCGTGAGAACATCTCGACTCAAAACGTCACCCATTCCTTCTATCCAGAGATGCTGAGTTACTCCAGCACTTTGAGTCTATCTTCGATGTAAACCAGCATCTGTAGTTCCTTCTTACACAATGTTTCCCGCGTTCTCTGTTTTGTTCGATGTTCTATGGTTTTGGTAAGATATCATAGAAACAGAAAATAGGTGCAGGAAGTGGCCATTTGGCCTTTCGAGCCAGCACCGCCATTCATTGTGATCATGGTTGATCATCCACAATCAGTAACCCGTGCCTGCCTTCTCCCCATATCGCTTGATTCCGCTAGCCCCTAGAGCTCTATCTAACTCTCTTTTAAATTCATCCAGTGAATTTGCCTCCACTGCCCTCTGTGGCAGGGAATTCCATAAATTCACAACTCTCTGGGTGAAAAAGTTTTTTCTCACCTCAGTCTTAAATGACCTCCCCTTTATTCTAAGACTGTGGCCCCTGGTTCTGGACTCGCCCAGCATTGGGAATATTTTATATTGCATCACAGTTTACACAGGTCACAGTTTAAGGATAAGGGGGAAATCTTTTAGGACCGAGATGAGGAAAACATTTTTCACACAGAGAGTGGTGAATCTCTGGAATTCTCTGCCACAGAAGGTAGTTGAGGCCAGTTCATTGACTCCCCCAACATTGGGAACATTTTTCCTGCATCTAGCTTGTCCAGTCCTTTTATAATTTTATATGTTTCCATGAGATACCCTCTCATCCTTCTAAATTCCTGTGAATATAAGCCCAGTCTTTCCAATCTTTCCTCATATGACAGTCCTGCCATCCCAGGGATTAACCTTGTGAACCTACGCTGCACTGCCTCAATAGCAAGGATGTCCTTCCTCAAATTAGGAGACTAAAACTGCACACAATACTCCAGATGTGGTCTCACCAGGGCCCTGTGCAACTGCAGAAGGACCTCTTTACTCCTATACTCGTTTTGAAGTGGTGTAAATTTTTCCTTTAAGTAGACAATTTATAACACCAGAAATGTTATTATCTTGCAGAATGCTTCAAAATGAAATTAGAAACCTTTTGTCCTTTTTAATTATCTTAAACTTCAAAACTCTCTGCAATATTATTGTATCCCCAGAAATATCTTAAAAGATGTGGTTATAAATATGATTATCTTTTGAGGTTGCAAGAAAGATGGAACATGATTGCTTGTCTCCCCAAGCTTACAATTTGCCATCAACCTGCAGACATTATGAAATATAGATTTCCCTCATTGCAGTTAGCAGGAGGCAGTATGCTGCTATATATAAAAGTCATACTGCACAGTCATATTGCCCATGCCAACCAAAATGCCAACCTATACTAGTCTCATCTGCCTGCGTTTAACCCACATCCTTTCCTATCCATGTGCCTGTCCAAATGTCTTCAAGTGTTATAGTACCTGCCTCCACTACCTCCTCTGGCAGCTCATTCCATATACCCACCACCTGTTTAAAAAAGTTTTCCCTCAGGTTGTTATTTAATCTTTCCCCATTCTTTTTAAGCCCATGTTCTCTGATTCTTGATTCACCTACTGTGGATGAAAGACTCTTTGCATTCACCCTATCTCTTCATGATCTTATACACCTCTGTAAAGCCTGTTAACCCTCTTCTTTGCACTCTTTTGATCGTAATGACATCTGCCGCATGGCAGGTTGCTCAAAACTGAACACAATACACCAAATGAGGTCTTGAACAATTATAACATAACATCCCAACTTCTATACAATAACTTGACTGACGAAGGCTAATGTATCAAAAACCATCCTATCTGCCTGTGACATAACTTTCCGGGAACTATGCGCCTGTACCCCGAGATCCCTCCACTTCCCAGAGCGTTGCCATTCTCTGTGAAGATCTTGTCCTGGTTTGACTCCCCAAAGTGCAACAACTGGCACTTATCTTCATTAACCGTTCCTCAGCCCACTTGCCTAACTGATCAAGATCCTCCTGTAATTTTTGATAAGTATCTTTGTTATATACGACAGCACCCACCTTTGTGCAATCTGCATACACTAATCATAGGTTCAGCATTCTCATCCAAATCATTGATATAGACCACAAACAGCAATGGGCCCAGCACAGATCCATTACCTCTTTCAAAAAACCTCCATCAGATTTGTAAGATGAAATCTCCCACCTACAAAAGCATGCTGACCTGACCTGCCTATCCAAATGCATATATATCTTATTCCTCACAATTCTCTCCAGTAACTGAAACACTACAGATATTAGGGTTGCTGGTCTATAGTTCCCGGGCTTATTCTTGCATCCCTTCTGAAATAGAAGTACAACATTAGCCACCCTCCAGTCTTCTAGCATCCCATATCCATATATCTCAACCAGGACTTCTGCTATTTCTGCTCTAGCTTCCCACAATGTTCTCGGATATATCTAATCAGGCCCGGGTGATTTACCTACCTTCATACCACTTAGGATGTTCATCAACCGTAATGCAGACTGTCCTAAAATGGAGGTGAAATCTCTCTACCTTAAATGTCAAAACGTAATGTTACAGTAATCATGGCAAGTGTGCGGTGTTGCACTTTGGGAGGTTAAATGTAAAGAGAGAATATACAGTTGAAGGCAAGAGCCGAAACAGCAGAGGGATCTTGGAGTCCAAGTTCATAATTCACTACAGGAGGCAGAACAAGTAGAACGGGTGGTAAAGAGGGTGTGTGGCCTGCTTGCCTTCATTGCTTGGGGCACTGAATATAAGTGTCAGAAGGTCCTGATGCAGCTCCATACCACTTTCTTTCAGCGCATTTGGAGTGTTGTGTGCAGTTCATCAGAAACTCTCTGATTAGAGGATTTCAGCTACAGGGATAGACTTGGATCGTCTGGGACGTCGGAGGTTGAAGGGAGACTTGATGAAAGTATATAAAATTCAGAGAGGCACAGATAGGGTTGACAGTCAGAACCTTTTTCCCAGGGTGGAAATATCCAACACTAAAAGACATACAGTGCCCTCCATAATGTTTGGGACAAAGACCCATTATTTATTTATATGCCTCTGTTCAATTTGAGATTTGTAATAGAAAAAATCACATGTGGTTAAAGTGCACATTGTCAGATTTTAATAAAGGCCATTTTAATACATTTTGGTTTCACCATGTAGAAATTACAGTAGTGTTTATACATAGTCCCCCCATTTCAGGGCACCATAATGTTTTGGACACAGCAATATCATGTAAATGAAAGTAGTCAGGTTTAGTATTTTGTTGCATATCCTTTGCATGCAATGACTGCTTGAAGTCTGTGATTCATGGACATCACCTGTTGCTGGGTGTCTTCTCTGGTGATGCTCTGCCAGACCTATATTGCAGCCATCTTTAGCTTATGCTTGTTTTGGGGGCTAGTCCCCTTCAGTTTTCTCTTCAGCATATAAAAGGCATGCTCAATTGGGTTCAGATCGGGTGAATGACTTGGCCACTCAAGAATTGACCATTTTTTAGCTATGAAAAACTCCTTTGTTGCTTTAGCAGTAGATTTAGGATCATTGTCTTGTTGTAGAATGAACTGCCGGCCAATGAGTTTTGACACATTTGTTTGAACTTGAGCAGATAGGATGTGTCTATACACTTCAGAATTCATTATGCTACATCAGCAGTTGTATCATCAATGAAGATAAGTGAGCCAGTACCTTCAGCAGCCATACATGACCAGGCCATAACACCCCCACCACCGTGTTTCACAGATGAGGTGGTATGCTTTGGATCTTGGGCAGTTCCTTCTCTCCTCCATACTTTGCTCTTGCCATCACTCTGATATAAGTTAATCTTCATCTCATCTGTCCACAAGACCTTTTTCCAGAACTGTGGTTGCTCTTTTAAGTACTTCGTAGCAAACTGTAACATGCCCATTCTATTTTTGCGGCTAACCAGTGGTTTGCATATTGCAGTGTAACCTCTGTATTTCTGTTCATGAAGTCTTCTGCAGACAGTGGTCATTGACAAATCCACACCTGACTCCTGAAGAGCGTTTCTGATCTGTCGGACAGGTGTTTGGGGGTTTTTCTTTATTATAGAGAGAATACTTCTGTCATCTGCTGTGGAGGTCTTCCTTGGCCTGCCAGTCCCTTTACGATTAGTAAGTTCACCAGTGCTCTCTTTCTTCTTAATGATGTTCCAAACAGTTGATTTTGTTAAGCCTAAGGTTTGGCTGATGTCTCTTAACAGTTTTATTCTTGTTTCCCAGTCTCATAATGGCTTATTTGACTTTCATTGGCACAACTTTAGGCCTCATGTTGATAAACAGCAATAAAAATTTCCAAAGGTGATGGAAAGACTGGAGGAAAGACTAGGTGCTGAGAGCTCTCTTATACCTGCATTAAGGAGGCAATTAAACACACCTGAGCAATTACAAACGCCTGTGAAGCCATATGTCCCAAACATTATGGTGCCCTGAAGTGGGGGAACTATGTATAAACACAGCTGTAATTTCTACATGGTGAAACCAAAATGTTTAAAAATACCCTTTAATAACATCTGACAATGTGCACTTTAACCACATGTGATTTTCTTAAATTACAAATCTCAAATTGTGGGGTACAGAGGGAAATAAATAAATGATGGGTCTTTGTCACAAACATTATGGAGGGCACTGTAACTATAAGGTGAGAGGGGGAAATTTAATGAAAATGTGCAGTGCAAGTTTTATTACACAGAAAGTAGTGAGGGTTGGAACACATTGCGAGGGGTGGAGGTGGAGGCAGACATGATGGTGGTGTTTAAGAGGCTTTTAGATAAGCACATGGCAGTGCAGAGAATAGAGACATATGGATCATGTACAAGAAGATGTGATTGGTGTAACTAGGCATTATGTTTGACATTGTGGGCCGAAGTGCCTGTTCCTGTGCTATGTTCTACGATTTATTCTCATTTATTGTGTTAGTATTAGTTTATTTTAATATTGATTCCCACTTGCATTTCTCTACACTTTTACTTTGGAGCCAGGTCATTGCCGTTGGAATGATTCTGTGCTATGACGTAACCCCTGTCCTCTTCCTGCACCCAAACGTTGATCACATTGTGTCAATGTGTGCTTGAGTTACACAGCGGAGATATTCTTTATGAAGACTTTGGATAGCCTTTATCATCTGCTTCCAATTCAGTGACCTTGCATTGTTCAGCAGAGATCACATGTAGGATCTATTTGAGACAATAGTTGTGATTGGATCTTCTCTATCGTGATGGTACTAATCTCTGTGCGTCTCTTACTCTTTTATACACCTATTCTTTCAACCGTCAGGCTTTCCTTTCCCCTTTCTGTTTAAAAACTTATTTTAGTCTTAGTTCTGCTTGCAATAAATGGATATTTTCTTTGTTCTGGTTCCCTAGTATAAATCCAGTGAACAATGCTGTTGTCTTAGATATAACATCAATTATATCTCCGGCTGAAACTTTGTACATATGGTATGTTCTTAATTAATAATGCCATCTATTGAAGCACTCTGGGAAAAGAATTAACCACTGCAATTGCGTGCTGTTCTTTCATTTGTGATATATTTAGACTGAGAGATGATTTTGTTTTTGCTTTTAAATAAGAAAACTATTTAAATGTTCACATTATTTTTAGGTTGCTAGAATCATCTGGAATCTTCTAATATATAATAAGATGATGCTAAAATGACAGGAGCATACTTCTAGAAAACAGATATGATTACATGATGAAAATAATAGCAAGGATAAGTTTTCTTCTTTAACCAAAGCTGTACACTATTGTAGAAACATAGAATGGAGATATAAGGAACTGCAGATGGTGATTTACAAAGAAAAGTTACAAAATGCTGGAGTAACTTAGCGGGAAGGCACTATCTCTGCAGAACATGAATAGGTGATGTTTCACGTCGGGATCCATCTTCATGGCTGCTTGGATTGAAGATTGGCTTGGTTGGTAGTGGTGAAGGGGATCTATATCTTGCAATCCTTGTCCAAAAGTGCTTCAACCAGACAGTGGTTCAGTATTACCAAGTCAGGAGCAAAGAGGAATGGGCTGTCAGTGCAGGCCTTGCTAGTGCTCCCCACATCACCTGAAAAAATTATGAAACCTCCTCCATTTTTAAATTCTCTTCCTCGAGTTTATTCTCTTCTGGAGTTCAAACCTCCTGAGCTCGGTAATCTTCTGTAATGTCACAATGGCTCTTTCCTCTCTCAACATCACAGCAGCACCTCATATTTTGCTTGGACAGCTTACAACCCAGCGGTATGTGTATTGATTTCTCTACCCTTGCATTCCCTCTCTCTCCGTCCCTCTCTCACCCTGGTCGCCCTGAGAGTTTCACTTTTCTTATTTCTATGTTATTACCTCCTCCACAGCGAACAATTAACCATTGTGGGCTCCTTATCAGTGCCGGCTCTGATTTGTTCTGTGCCTCTTCATATCTCTAGTTTCCCTCTCCTCTCACCCTCAGTCTGAATTTGGGTCGCGACCCGTAACTATTCCTTTTCTCCAGAGATGCTGCCTGACCAAGAGTTACTCCAACATTTTTGTCTATCTCCAAATCTCTGTTGGTCTTTTAAATACCTCTCCCATTCTCTTCTTATCAGATATCTCACGGCCTGTATTTACCTTTTGGGATTCTCGTTAGAAACACTTTCTTTCCTCAGTTTTGGTCAGCTCCTGCATAATTTCATACATACTCTTGGCCATTGAGGCTGTTAAAGCTCACTGTTGTTTGATGATAATGTTTCAGTATTCTGAATTAATATCTTTGTTAGTGTGGATTTAGCCAAACACTTTCTGTTGCAATGCTTCTAGCTTTAGATTGAAAGCAAGAAGGGGAATATTTATTGAAAGGCTGAAGCATATGATACTTAACAGCAAAGGTTGAAATGGGACTGTAGACTAGAGTAACTTTGAGAAAGAATAAATGGTTCCCTGAAGAGGAAGGTCAAGACGGCACACATGCTGGTGCCTTGCAAGTGGAACACATAAAACTGGGTGAAGGGTCATTAGAGAAATGCTGAATATTTTGAAATGAACTGTAATTGTGGTAATTGATCAAATATATCCAAGGTCATTATGTGAAGCCAGAGAGAAAATTGCAGGTGCCTTGGTTGAGATGTACGAACCATCGTTAGCCAGGAGACTGGAGGGTGGCTAATGCTGTGTTTCTATTTAAGAAGGGCTGCAAGGAAAAGCCTGGGAACTGTAGACCAATGAGCCGAACATCTGTGGTAGGCAGGTTACTGGAGAAGATTCTGAGGGGTAAGATATATATGCATTTGGATAGACTATCCTAGTGCTAGTGAGGGTAAGAACGGGAAGATAGAACAGATTACTTTATAGCTGAGGTGTTGGCGCAGGGGGGGGGCAGGGATTTAGATTATTTTCGACCATTGGGATCTCTTCTGGGGCAGAGGCTAACTGGATATAAAATTGGCTTCATGGTTGGAAACAGAGAGTGGTTGTGGAAGGTTGTTTTTCAGACTGGAGGTCTGATGGGTGGCGTGCCTCAGGGATTGGTGCTGGGCCATTGCTGCTTGTGGTTTACATTAACAATTTGGATGAGATGTACAAGGTATGATTAGTCAGTTTGCAGATGACACTAAAATAGGAGGTATCTCGAAGAGTGACAAAGCGTATTGACATTTTCAGCGGGAAATTGATCAGCTGGGCAAATGGGCTGAGGAATGGCGAATGGAGTTTAAGTGTGAGATGTTGCAATTTGGGAGGTGAAACAGGGCAGGACCTTCACAGCCAACGGCACGGCCCTGAGGTGTGTAGTGAAGCAGAGGGATCTGAGAGTACAAGAATAAAGTGGTGCTGCATGTAGATAGGGTAGTAAAGAAGATGTTGGCACTCTGGCCTTCATCAGTCAGTGACGTGAGTATTGAAATTGGTATGCTGTGTGGCAATTATGTTCAGTTTTGGTCACTCTGCTATAGCAAAGATGCCATTAAGTTGGAAAGGGTGCAGAGAAGATTTATGAGGATGCTTAGTTTGGCGATACAGCACGGGAACAGGCCTTTTGACCCATCGGTCATGACGGCCATTGATCACCTGTTCACACTAGTTCTATGTTATTCTCACTTTCTCACCCACTCCCTACACAGTGGGGGCAATGTACAGAGGTTAATTAACCTACAAACCTGGAGGAAACCCACATGGTCGCAGGGAGAACGAGCAAACTCCTCATAGACAGCACACAAGGTCAGATCGAACCCAGGTCTCTTGGCGTTTTGAGGTATCAGCTCTGCCGCTGCACCACGGTGCTGCTGAGCTGCCAGTTCTCAAGCCTGAACTGTAGGGAAAGACTGGGCAGTCTAGGAATTCATTCCTTGGACCGAAGGGTGATTCCAGAGATGTATAAAATCATGAGGGGAATAGCTAGGATGAATGCTTAGTCTTTTTCCTAGGATAGGGGAACCACAAACTAGAGGGCATAGGTTTAAGGTGAGAGGGGAAAGGTTTTATAGGAGGATGAGGGACAACGTTTTCCACACAGAGGATGGTAGAACGAGCTGCCAGAGGTAGTTGAGCAAGTACACTGATGGCATTTAAAAAACATTTGGACAAAGACATGGATAGAAAAGATTTAGAGGGATTTGGGCTGAACGCGGGCAAATGGGAATAGCTCAGATGGGGCATCTGTGTCGGCATGGATGAGTTGGGCTGAACGTGCCTGTTCCCATGCTCTATGAGTCTATGACAAGTGTGAGATAACGTATTTTGGGACATCAAATACAAAAAGGACACGAACAGCAAACGGCAGTGAATGGATGCATCATTCTCAGATCGTCAGAAATCCTTTCACTATTCCAGAAGTTGCCACTGGCAACAGGCAAACATGTCCTTTCTTTAACACTTAACTATCACAACCTCCATCTTCTCTCCACTTGTCGGCCTGCTACTCTGGTTCCCATTCCCCTGCCACTCTAGTTTAAACTCCCCTGAACAGGCTTGAGGGGCCAAGGGATCTACACTCCTGATTCCAGACTGCAGAAGTGTGTGCTGAGGGATGCACTGAAGCCTGATGCAACCAACACCAAGGATCATAGTCTAAGGTCCTTCCACTACTGGACATAGAGGGGCAGAGTCTGATGGGGACACCCCTCAATTAAGGGAATGGATACAAAGTGTTGATGTAATTCAGCACGTCAAACAAGATCTCTGGAGTATATGGATTGGGAATGTTTTATGTCGGGACTTTTCTTCATTCTGATGGTGGTGGGGGTGTGGAGAGGGGGGTGGGGCAAAGCTGGAAGGAAGGAAGGACAGGACAAAGCCTGGCAAATAATAGGTGGATACAGGTGCGAAGGGGTTTTGAGAGGCATATGATTGTTCAAAGGCCAGAGATGAAAAGACAAAAGGTGTGAGATAAAGGTAGAAGTGGTAATTGTGAAGCCAGAGGATGGAATATTGCTGGAAGGGGAGGGGAGACATGGGTGCACATGCAGGTGGGGCACAGGGAAGAAGGGGCTGGGGTGGATTTGTAGCTTAGTTACCTAAAATTGGATATTTCAATGTTTCTGTATGACTCTAAGACTCCAACACTTCAACATAAGGTGTGTATCAAGGTCCCGCTGGTCTAGAAAGATAAAGTACAAGGGATCCAAACTGAGCTGTATAATTGGATCCACATTTGGCTTGGTATTATGAGGAAGTGATGTAAAAATGTTTTCCTGATGGGAAGTGTGTGACCAGTGGTGAACTGCAGGGTTTGTGCCAGGCACGTGCCGTGAGTAATTACTCAGGGTAGGCAGTCAGTCGGCTTTAAAAAAATCTTAAACCGCACATGCGCAGATTGTTCTCCTCTCCGTAAAAATAAAAAATAAAAATAAAGAAAGTAACAATTCAATTTGCCCAAGGCTTCCAAATCTCATTCATTCTGAATTACTGAATGGGTGGGGGTGGAGGGTGACGGCAGGTGGAGAGATGGTGGGAAAAACGGGAGCACACCGGGACAAGTTGAATCAGTTGTGATCCTATTGAATGATTATACTAGTTCAAGGGACCAATCGGGGGGAGAGTTCCTTTCACAGCATGTGGGGAGTCTGGCCAGTGGTAAAGCTGCGGGGAGGGCAGGAGCGTTGAGAAGTAGGGTGTCAGGAATCATGCCAGTAACTCACTCACCGCTGCCGCGGCACTCCGGGCGCGGAGCCACCACATTGTGGTCGGGGAGGGAAGCAGCTCGGGTACTGCGAGCGGCTGCCAGGACCTCAGCGCCTTCTGCCGGCCCGCTCACCTTTGGCAGTGCTCTCTGTCTGAACAGTGAGGAGACCAGCTCAAGAGCAAAGATCATAGAGCGGAGCGGGTCAGCGGGCGATGGATAATAGGATAGCAGGCGGTGGAGCTTACTCCTGTGTCAGTGTGGACAAGGAACCAATTTGATTTGATTTGATTTGATTCAATTTATTGTCATTGCACTTTTCAGAGCAACAAAATGGTTTAGCCTGCAGTCATAACATAGAATAAATAACAAACACTCAACACAGTTTAAAGTCCCAAAGCCATTGTCTCTTCCCTCCTTGCTCTCCCTCTGCGCTGAGGCAATCCAAGCCTCCGATGATGTGACCCCGCCGGGTGATGGTAAGTAAGTCCCGCGGCTGAATCCGTGCTCCGCAAACGGGCCGGTTCAAACTCCGGGGCCCGGGGCGGTCGAAGCTGCCGAAGCTGTCGTCCTCGAGTCCAGCGGACGCAGCTGTAGTTACGGGAGCTCCGGAAAACAGAACTCGAGCTCCCGATGATGTCGTCCACTGACCCGTGGTCGAGCCTCCGAGGCTCCAAAGTCGGGTCGGAAGTTGGGTCGCACCGCAACCACAGCCCCGAGGTCGGCCAGCCTCGCGTTGGTAAGTCCTGGCTCTGCCTCCGCAGCCTCGAGGTCGGTCGCAGTTGGAGGCCGCCAGTTCCGCGATAGGCCTCAGCGCAGACAGACACGGAGACGGGGGATACGGCAGGAAAGGTCGCATCCCCCCCGAAGGAAGTCAAAAAACATGTTACACCCACCCCCCCACACATACACAACTAAATAAACCGAAATAAACTGTAAAAACGAGACAAGAGAAAACAAAAAACAGAAAAGACAAATGGACTGCAGGCGAGCCGCAGCTGCAAGGCAGCGCAGCCACTTCCGGCCATTGAGGTTACTCGCACTGACACATGGAGTAAACTCCACCGCCCGCTGTCCTGTTAGCCATCCCCGACCCCCTCCTTCTCAACGCTCCTGCCCTCCCGCAACTTTACCCCTGGCCCGACTCCCCACACGCTGTGAAAAGAACTCCCCCCCGCCCCCCACAGCAGCGCTGTCCTTTTACAGCCGCTTCCCACTTTACAGCCACTTCCCATCAGCTTGGCTATCCCTCAGTACAGCAACATCATAGCCAAGTCTATCTTTCTTGGCTAACAACCTAACCTTCGGCCTCCAAGATGCAGGTACATTTCCATGTCTTATTTTTGGGTAAAAATAGCGTCTTCATTGCCGGGAAATACGGTATTTAAAAACGTATAGCTCAAAGAAATCTACTTACCACATTATTTGTACACAAACTCCATTCTTCTCTCTTTGTTTCTTAAGATAATGCCAATCCATGTTTGAAAAACCCACCATGAAACCTGCGCTGCACATGCGCAGTATGCAGTCCACACTGCAAAGGCATAATTTCAGCTGCCTTCAGCTCCCCTTGTCATTGACGACTTGAAGCAGCGTCGACGGCACGTGAGCTGCACACACATTCGCGTATTACGTGTACTGCGCATGAAAGGCATGGAGAATTATGCCTACCTAAGAGATCGATCTCTTAGATAGGCATGATTCTCCCGTGCCTTTACTATTTATATTTAATAATTATCACTTTATAATTTTAGTCAGGGTAGGCAGTGCCTACCTTGCCTACCCTGATGGCACGTGCCTGGTTTGTGCGATATATTGACAGTCATAGACCTACACAGCACAGAAACTGTCCCTTTGGCCCACCTTGTCCATGTCGACCGAGTTAGCATACTAAGCTAGTCCATTTTGTCTGCATTTGGCCCATAGCCCTCACAACCCTTCTATCCATTTATCTGTCCAGATTTGAATTAAAAGTTGTCATTTTATCCACTTCGACAGCTACCTCTGGCTATTCATTCCCACTAATGGACTACCTTCTGAGTTGTTCCTGAGGATCCTCTTAAATCGCTCCGACCTCACCTTAAGCCTGGACCTTCCGCAGTCAAATTATCCATGCCTCTCATGATCTTGTTTATCTCAATGATCACCTCAGCCTTTTCAGCCTGTCATTACCCACAGTAGGGGAATTAAGAACCAGAGGTCATAGGTTAAGGTGAGAGGGTAAAGATTTAATAGGAACCTGAGGAGCAGCTTTTTCGCATAGAGGTTGGTAGGTATTAGATTAGATTAGAGATTAGATATGCCTTTATTGTCATTCAGACCGAAGTCTGAACGAAATTTAAGCAGTCATACATACAATACAATACAATAAAATGGAGGTATATGGAACGAGCTGCCAGAGGAGGTAGTTGAGGCAGGTGCAATAACCATATTTAAAGGGCATTTGGACAGATACATGGATAGGAAAGGTTTAGAGGGATCTGGGCCAAATGCGGGCAGGTGGGACTAGTGTGGATGGGACATCTTGGTCGGCATTAGCCTAAGGGCCTGTTTCCGCGCTGTATGTCTCTATCCGGATCTAAGATGTGAAGTAGGAAAGAACTGCAGGTGCTGGTTTAAATCGAAGGTAGACACAAAATGCTGGAGTAACTGAGCAGGACAGGCAGCATCTCAGAAGAGAAGAAGGGTGACATTTTGGGTCGAGACCCTTCTTCAGACTCTGCCTGTCCCACTGTGTTACTCCAGCATTTTGTGTCTTTCTCTAAGGTGTGAAGGGTGGAATATAGTGTAATCCTTACCTTTCATATCTTCCTACCAAATAGGCGACCACTCATCCCATCCAGTCTATGCTCATCTTCAGAGCAATATGTTTAAATTAAGTAAAAACACAAAGTACTGTAGTAACTTAGCAGATCAGGCATCATCTTTAGAGAACATGGATACATTTATAAAGCTAGGACATGGTGCATGATTCATAAATGCAATTGGTCCCTGACCATATTTGCAAATTAATATGTGTAGGAAGGAACTGCAGATACTGGTTTAAACTGAAGATAGACACAAAAAGCTGGAGTAACTCAGCGGGTCAGGCAGCGTCTCTGGAGAAAAGGAATAAGTCGAGACCCTTCTTCAGACTGAGAGTCAGGTGAAAGGGAAACAAGAGATATAGATGGTCATGTAGAGATACAGGACAAATTATTTAAATATATTATGGTGATGAAGGAAAGGGGGAGCCCAGAATGGTCCATTGAGTTTGTGGATCAGAACAGTGCCACGTCTTGGCATAAGAAGTCGTGAGAAGGATATAATTCAATGTAAGATCAGAGACAATTATTAACGAGGGCATCAAATATATAAGAACAGAGATGGTGAGCTGCAGTTGCAACATTTCTAGTACAATGATAATAATTCAGCTCCACTTCAAAGGCTGATGAATTAAAACTATAAAAGAGTGCCTGGAGTCAAGGACACACAGGCATGAGACATGCAAATGCTGAGACTTTATTAGGAACACAATAATGACCCTCTCAACACCTCATGGTGCTTTCCCCTGCTCCCTGGATCGGGAATATTAAATGGTGAAGTGCTGTTACCCCTGCCCACCGCACAAAGTCACTTTGGCTATCCTGACCGCAGTTTCCATCCCACCCCATGATGCTGCTAAGATGCACTGGATGAACTACACACTGCCACCAATAGCGGAATCAGAGGTTCATATGCACCTCCTCTAACCTCACCTACTGTATCCGTGTTCCCGATGTGTGCTCCTGTAGGTCTCGCAAGTACATCGGCCATTTTAACTCCCCTTCCCATGACCACACTGACCTTTCCGTCCTGGGCCTCCTCTATTGCCAGAGTTGGGCTAGGTGTAACCTGGAGGAAAAGCACCTCATATTTCACTTGAGTAGCTTATAAGCCAGTGGTATGAATGTCAAATCTTCTAATTTGGCATACACTACCCGGGTTATTGATTGGGGACGATCAGCCATGATCACAATTAATTGCGGTGCTGACTCGAATGGCCGAATGGCCTCCTCCTGCACCTATTTTCTATGTTTCTATGTAACTGCTTGGGGTGCTTCAATAAAACAGTCAAGTTTAGTTTAGTTGAAAGATACAGTGCAGAAACAGGCCCTCCATCCCACCGACTCCACGCTGACCAGCGATCCCCGCACACTAACATTATCCTAAACACATTAGAAGTCAATTAACCTACAAACCCGTACATCCTTGGAGTGCGGGAGGAAACTGGAGCACCCGGAGAAAACTCATGCAGGTCACGGGGAGAAAATACAAACTGTACAGACAGCACCCATTTTCAGGGTCGAACCTGTGTCTCTGGGGCTGTAAGGCAGCAACTCTACCGCTGCGCCAATGTGCTACCCTTTCACAAAATCACATTGAGTTGCCAGATTGCCCGATTGAATGGCTCCAGAACAACAATCTTACTCTCAACATCAGCAGGACCAAGGAGGTGATTGTTGACTTTAGAAGGGGAGTCTGAGGACACACAAGCCTGTCTTATCGAAAGGTTGCTGGTGGAGAGAGTCAACACCTTGTATTTCTTGGATGTGCAAATCTCAGAAGATCGGTCCTGGGCCCAGCATAGAGATATAATTATCCAAAATGCAAGCTACTTATTTCTCTACTTTCTTCAAAGATTGAGGAGGTTCAATATGTTGATAAATACTCTTTTGAACTTTGAAATGTGTACGTTAGAGAGCACATTGACTGGTTGCATCACAGCCTGCTTTGATAACTCAACGCCCAGGAGTGAAAGAGTTTGCAAAGAGTTGTGGCCACTGACCAGTCCATCACCAGCACTGACCTTCCTATCATCAAAGGTAGCCGCTGCCGACATCATTAAAAACCCACACTACCCTGACCACGCTCACATTTTACTTCTAACATTGGGAAGAAAGTATGAGTCTGAAAACCAGGACCATCGGTTTGAGAACAGCTTCTTCCCGTCAACCATTAGGCTCTTGAACACTAGACAACATTAACCCCAACAATGGACTACCTTTGGTTGCACTGAGGACTTTGGGCTTTTTTAGCTCCAGCATTTGGGGTCATTAATTTATTGAATTGTTGTTTATTATAAATGATCTATGTGTAGTATGTTTACAGGCCCGTTATGCTGTTGTAAATAAGAATGTCATTGTTCTGTTGTTGGTACCTAGACAATTAAACACTCTTGAGTCTCTTGACTATTAACTAATCCCTTGTGCTGATCCACGCTCTCAGTTGTTCCTTCTTATCCGTGAGGCTCCTTGCATTAATACAAATGCAGTTAATCCACCTGCCCTCTCATACTTCCCCTGATGTCTGTGTCTGCTCTTCCCACTGGACTTGCCTGTTCTATTTTCTACATATGAGTCAGCCTCTCCACCTGCTGCACCCTCATTTTAAGTCCCACTGCCCTGCTTCACTAGTATTAAACTCCCTTGAGTAGCACTTGTAAATCTCCCAGCAAGGTTATCGGTCCCCCTTCAGTACAGGTGCGATCCATGCTTCCAACCCATCTTAATAAACAGTCAATTTCTCATCCAGACTTTTGGCATCTTCATCCAAAACAGATAGAAAATTGTGAACAGTTGAGGCTCAAGGTTCAAACCCTGTGACACACCACTATAGACTTAAGACCTCAGAGATACAGCACAGAAACGGGCCATCTGATCCATTGAGTCCGTGCCGACTGGCGATCACCAATGTACACTGGCTCTAACCTACACACTAGGGAGCATTTAACATTTTACCAAAGCCTATTAATCTACAAACCTGTACGTCTTTGGAGTGTGGAAGGAAACCGGAGCACCTGGAGAAAACCCGCATGGTCACCGGGAGAACGTACAAACTCCGTACAGGCAGCACCCATGGACAGGATTGAATCTGAGTCTATGGCGCTGTAAGGCAGCAACTCTACCGCTGCGCCACAGCCTGATCATCTGAATCTTTCTCAGTGCCCCTCTGTAATGTCTATAATAACAGTTTGTAAGATTTTCTCTATGGCAGATGTTGAGCTGGCTTGCAGGTTCCTCTGGCCGTAGCTTATTGAACAAAGGAGTTACATTTCTAAATCTGGGGAATTTCAGAAAATTGAATGCAATGCATCATCTGTCTCACTGGCCACTCATTCTCCAGAGTTTCTCATTCCTTTCTTCCTTCCCTCCCATACAATTCCAGATTTAACGTTACTGCAGGTCCTCCACTGATTTTCCAGCAACTGGTGGTCTGCTACCCCTTTTACTATCTGTTACTATCTGTTTCTACATTTCTAGTTAGCTTTCTCTATGTTTGCTCTATTTTTTCCACTCTTGTTAATGTATGTCATTTTTGCAGTTTTCATTTCTTCCTATCTTCTGATCTGCCAACTCTCTTTATACAACTTTATGCTTTCTATTGAAGTTTGATGTTAAGATAGTTCACCATGGTTGGTGAGTCCTTCCCTGGGAACCTTTGTGATGCTGGACAGTATAGTGGTTGTGCAGCAGTGGCGCAGCTGGTGGAGCTGCTGCCTCACTGCACCACACACACAGGTTTTGTTGTGTGCTATCCAGTCTGCAGAAAGACTATGCATGATTCCAATCAAGCCGTCCACAGTGTATAGATGCAGGATAAAGGGTATAATGTTTAGTGCAAGATAAAGTCCAGTAAGGTCAAATTAAAGATAGTTCAAAGCTTTCCAATAAGAAAGATGTGTGTCAGGACCATTCTCTAGTTGTTGAGCGGATGGTTCAGTTGCCTGATAACAGCTGTAAAGAAACTATCTTTGAAACCAGAGCTATGCGTTTTTGCACTTCTGTACCCCCTGTCTGATGGGAGAGGGGAGAAGAGGGAGTGTCCTGAGTGAGACTGGTCCCTGATTATGCTGGTGGCCTTGCCGAGGCAGCATGAGGTGTCAATGGAAGACAAGTTGGAGTGCGTGATGGTCTGGACTGCGTCCACAACTCTGCCATTTCTTGCCATCTTGGACAGGTCCCAGACCATGTTCTCAGACCAACACCCCAATTGGAGCAGGCTTTCTTCCACCAGTGAATGAATGATCACTTCAATATTGCACCAACTTATTCTGGAAAATACACACAAGTTAGTTATTAAGTGCTGCACATGGCAGTTGATGCACTTGTGATGGGTGTGAAGCATACAGTTCATGTTCTGATCTTAGTGTGTCATGGTGCATATAATCTTGACAGATGAGTTGTGAATGACAGACATTGTTGGCACGTGGGAGATTGTGCATTGAATGGGATAGGACAGTGATATGCCATTTGAAACTGCATCCGCTATATTTGAGACCATTGAATATCTTGCGATAAGTCATCTAGTATCTATAATACCAATACTAAAAACAAACCAATACGAATAGCAGATCCTTGTGGGATGACTTCTCTATTTACATCCACAGCTTTTTGCTGCCACTATCTTTGGGGGTTTGATTCTTGGCCTCGTTGTCCATCTATAGAGCACAATTTTCCTCTTGCTGCTTCAAGGCATCCATTGGAACATAGGAATGTGTGCTGCTACTCTGCATGTCTTACCAGTCAGATTGCCTCCAGGGCATATCCTTGGAGTCATACAGCAGGGAAACAAATCCTTTGGCCCAACTCCCCCAAGCCAACAAGGATGTTCCATCTAAGCTAGTCCTATTTCCCACGTATGGCCAATATTGATTAGTGATTAGTACAGGTGTCAGAGGTTATGGGGAGAAGGCAGGAGAATGGGGTTAGAAGAGATAGATGAGCCATGATTGAATGGCAGAGTAGACTTGATGGGCCGAATGGTCTAATTCTACTCCTATCACTTATGACCCTATGACCTTATGATATTCCTCTAAACCTTTCCTATCCATGTACCTGTCCATATGCTTGTCCCTCTTTGGAAATATAAACTGAGGTTGTGGTAGAAGCGGCTACAATTACGTTGTTTAAAAGATATTTTACAGATATGTTGATAGGAGTGGTTTAGAGGTATCTGCATGACATGAGGGCAAATGGCGATTGCTTATGGAGGCACCTTGGGCGGCATGGATGAGTTGGGCTGAAGGGCCTTTTTCCATGCTGTGTTATTCTATGAATCTTACATGTACTGCACACTTAGTTTTACAGGGTCTAATCCACTGACCGTATTGGTTCATGCTGAGGCAATCAGGTGTGCAACAGCTTGTTTACCTCGGGTTGCATGATATAAATATGCGATCGAGTAGGCAACTTGACGGTGGCCTGCTTTCACAAGGCTATTAGGAGCAGAATTAGGCCATTTGACCCATCTAGTCCACTGCGCCATTCAATCATGGCTGATCTATCTTTCCCTCTCATTCTCCTGTCTTCTCCCATATCCCTGAACACCCTCACCAATCAAGAGCCTGTCATTCTCCGCTTTAAAAATACCCATTGACTTGGCTTCCACAGCAGTCTGTGGAGTCTTCTTTGGAATGTGTACTTGTAGTGTGCAGTGAATCCCTGATTCACAACGCACATTGTGAATCAGGGATTCTGTTATTGACATACTGTACACACAGGGAGAGAATAACTTTCAGAAGATAAACCAACTTCTTCTCTGAGATGATTGGGTGTGTAGTGGTGTGAGCATGGTTGCAGCGGCTGTTTGAAGCGTGAACAAGTGGCTACAGGCCAGAATCATCACAGCATGAGCACCTGTTGGTTGTCCTCCTCCTTCAATGTTACTACAGTCAGCTCAAGCCACCTGTTATTTTATGGCTGAAGTAATATTTATTTTTAGTTTCAGGCATGGGTGATTAAATTTTGAGCAATTATGAAAATAATAGCTGGAAAAACTGTGAATGTTGAGACTAAAAATGAGGACAGTGGTGACGTAAGAACATCAGGTACAAAAGTAAATAAATTGAGCTGCCTCTCAACACTGATAGAATTGAAGAACTATCCTTGATTGGACTTTGCTGGCGTCACCTTGTACTGAATGTTATTCCCTTATCATGCATCTATACACTGTATATGGCTTGATTGTAATTATGTATCGTATTTCTGCTGACTAAATAGCAGGGTACAAAAGCTTTTCGCTGTACCTCGGTACACGTGACAATAAATTAAACTGAACTGAACTATCTTGCTACAGTAATAAATTTGTCACAATCATAAAAAAAAGACCAGGATACAATTGCGGAGAGAGAAAAAAAGAAGGTAAAAAAGCTTTACGTCAATACTGGGGCGTGCTGAAGACTAAGCTTTAAAGCAAGGAATGCCAGAGGAAAAAGTGGAAGGAAAGATAATGACCAAGGGAAAAGCTCTGTTGTCCTTCGAGTGATGGGGTCATTTGTTTTTTTCATGCACAGTTGCTAAGACTTTGAAGTTTTGCCATTAAACAGGAATACCTGAAAAGAAGTGACTCTTCTATTGTAATAAGAATGTATTATTTATGTTTCAGATTGATGCACTAAGTAAAAGAAGCAAAGAAGCAGAGGCAGCCTTTTTGAATGTTTACAAAAGATTAATTGATGTTCCAGGTATGTTTCCAGAACTATGATGTGTGACTGTAGTACCTATGCATTTCCTCTTCCTTTCCCAGCTTTAGAAACGGTTTCATTACATCCTTTGTTTTGGATGGGATTTGATTTCAGAATTTGCCCAGACAAAAATTTTGGTCATCTGAGCCATTTTCCACTGACAGTGACAGCAAGATGAAAAATTACCCATTCACTATTATTAACTCTAACTCGGATGGGCCTTGGAGGTTAAAAAGGCATTGTATGAGCAAAAGCAGCATACTTGGAGCAGGCCCTTTCTGTTGTAATTGTGTGTTTGACCTCATTTGATCCTAATAGCGTAAATGTTCATGTAAAACCTTCTGACATTTTATACAAGCAAGATCAGGATGATTCATAAAATGTATACAAAATGCTCAATGATTCCATCATTCTTTTAAAATTTACCAGGAAAACATTTTTAAAAAGTAAAAATGTAAACGTTTGTACCTTGAAATTGTAAAGGCCATTTTCAACCCTCAGTGACTGCACTGTCAAAATGGTCTATGTGTCTCTTTTATGATTGTTTTATTTTATAAAGCAGTACAAGGGATTTTATATTTTACCTGATTGATCAAAATACATCTCTTGATGCTCCTGAACACATCATCAGTGATGTAACCTGGGGTCATTGGGTCTTTCAACATCAGACACCCTCACCCAGGCGACCCAGCCGTGGTTGATCAGACCACGACTTGTGTTCAGGCGGCATTTGCTCCTCCCCATGGACCTTCTCTCCTGATCCAGAGCCATCTCGAGGCCTTCTCCGCTGCCTCTGTGTGTTTTTGATGGCCCTTTCTCCTCGCCACTCCGTGGATGCCCAGTGCACTCATGTATTGTAGAGCGATTGCCCTGCAAAACCTCTGCAGCCAACCTCGATGGGCACACTCATTGCCTTCCAGCCCTGCTTACGGCAGTCTATGACCAGCTCTTCATACTTGGCCATCTTCCTCTCGTGGGCCTCCTCCAGACGGTCCTCCCACGGCATTGTCAGTTCCAACAAGACGATGTTTTTGGTTGCCTCTGAGACCAGGAGTATATCTGGTCTCAGGGTGGTTGTGGCAATGTGCCGTGGGAACTTCAGCTGTTTCACCAGGTCTACAGAAAGCTGCCAGTCCTGCGCAGTCGCCAGGATTCCTGACGGATACCTGGCTGCTGTGGTTCTTGGTAGCTGCACTCTGGCCTTCACGAAGGTGATCATCTGGGTGGTGAGGCGTTCTCGTCTGCAGCTGCTGATTCCCATGCTGATGGCTTCTGCAATGGGTTTAAGAACCTGGTCGTGACGCCATGTGTACCGGCCCTGCCCAAGAGACTTTGGGCAGCAGCTCAGGATGTGTTCCAACGTCCCCTTGCCTGAGCATTGCGGGCAATCTGGAGATTCCGCTTTGCCCCAGATGAAGAGGTTCGATGGGCTGGGCAGGATATCATACACTGCCTGGACCAGGAACTTGATGCGCTGTGGTTCAGCCTGCCATAGCTCAGTCCATGTGACTTTTCCTGCTCCCACCTTGTCCAGGCTCCCTGCTGCCTCAATCCAACTGCTCTGGTACACCTCCCCTCCTCCACCACTGCCCTCACTTCCTCCTGGACCAGCCTGCGCCTCTCCTTCCCCTTGGCCTTGTCAAACTGGGGAGTTGGGAAGATTCCCAGACCAGCTCTTCCCACGAGTCACTGCTCCCACCAGGACCCTGTGGCGTATCCGAGACTCCGAGCAGTACAAGGGATTTTATCTTTTGGATAGGCACATGGATATTCTGTAAATGGAGGGGATTCAGCATCTGCAGGTTATAGGTGTAGACAGAAGCAATTATTTTAACTTGGCATTATGTTCGGCACTGGCATTGTGGGCCAAAGGGCTGTTCCTGTGCTTTACTTTTCCATGTTTATTTAGATTAGTTTAGAGATACAGGGTGGGAACATGCCCTTCGGCCCATGGAGTCCGTATCGACCAGCACACTAACCCCATCCCACACACATGAGGGACAATTTATAATTTTACCGAAGCCAATCAACCTACAAACCTGTACATCTTTGTAATGTGGAAGGAAAGCGGAGCACCTGGAGGAAACCTGCGCAGGTCACAGGGAGAACGTACAAACTCCATACAGACAGCACCTGTAGTCGGGACCGAACCAGGGTTTCTGGCTGTTAGACAACAACTCTACTGCTGTGCCACCATGCCACCCCTATCACAGAGCATTTGTTAGAAATGCATGCAATTCATGTAAACTCCACACAGAAAGCACATGGGTCCCTTGAACAGTGAGGAATCTTCCTCTTCTTCTAATAATGACTGTACCTCAAATATATACACGGAGATGCGCAGAGTCTCTTGCCTAGAGTAGGTGAATTGAGGACCACATGACATAGGTTTTATGTGAAGAGGAAAAGATTTAATAGGAATCTGAGGGGCAACTTTTTCACACAAAGGGTGATGCGTGTATGGAACAAGCTGCCAGAGGATGTAGTTGAGACCGGGACTATCCCAACATTTAAGAAACAGACAGATAAGTGGATTGGACAGGTTTGGAGGGATATGGACAGGTTTGGAGGGATATGGACCAAACGCAGGCAGGTGGGACTAGTGTAGCTGGGACATGTTGGCCGGTGTGGGCTAGTTGGGCCGAAGGGGCTGTTTCCACGCTGTATCACTCTATGACTCTATATGTGATTAACTGTAAAGTTATTTTCATTGTTCTGAGTTTATCGAAGGTGTTGTATAAATTGTATTTTTTACAGTTAAAACATTGCCATTACAGTTTTCATTCTATCTTATTCTGTATTGTTTTATAATAATGATTCAAAACCCTATTTTTCCAAACAGTATTAACAGGAATCTCGGGGTTGAACTTTTAGCCGAGGTTACATTGTTCACCATGCATGTACCCACAAGATGTTTATTTTCTACTTGTTTTCCACTCTCCAGTCTCTGTTCATTGGGGACCTTTCAGTAAATGAGGGGTTTTCATTGTAATAGCTCTCTTTGTAAGCCTTAACAAAGACTGAGATATGAAAAGCACCCAAATGCTGCGATGAATGTAAAATATTCTGTTGTAGGCATTTGTGTAATTGAATCTTGTCACTACAGCACTCCCAAGAAATATATTTCTCTTTCCCTTTAAACGTAAATGCATCCAGGTTCTGGAAGCATTTCTTGTATTTTAAATAGCTCTTTGTAGTGACTAATGTTGTGGACTTGCCGTGTCATGATATTAATTGTTATTTGATTAACTGTGCTTAGAATTCCAGCCGTTGCTGATTAATGAGGCAGCTGGATTAATTATGTATTAATTTAATTGCATTAGCCCCAAAACACCACCACCAACAGATATACACACATCAGAAAATGTGATAACATTGAATGAATTATAGACAGAAACAAGAAATTCTCATAGAATCATAGATATTTACGGCACAGGTATTTGTCCAATTTATACACATCGGCCAAAAAGTATTTGAGGTTAACTGTGTCCTCCCTCCCCCCCCACCCCCCCCACCCCCCCCCACCCTGTCATCTAGTTCCTTTCCCCTCCTCCATCCATTCATCTCCCAACCTTCCCCACTCTGGGTCCCCATTTTTCCCTCCCCACGACCTACCCATTCCTTTTCGCTCACCATCCTTCCCTCTGTTCTACATTTCACTCTCATCTTCTTTCCTTATCAGATACCGTCCCTGTATCCTTTTGCTTTCCCTACTTCAGCTCCAATCTCTGTTATTATATCTGACCATCCGTGGAAACCTCTGAATTATCTCTAATCGGACTTTATTGGACTTTATCTGGCACTAAATGTTGTACTCTTTATCCTTTATCTGTACGCTGTGGACGGCTAAATTGTAATCATGTCCACCACAATTTTCCAACACCTAGTGGTCTGGCGCCACTTATAATCTGGTCAAAATTACAAGAGTGCACTTGAAATCTCCCCCCCTGGAAGCCCCCCCCCCCCCCCCCCCCCCCGAAAATGTAGCGCCTAGACCAGGTAAGGTGGCCGATCCCGACCTCATCAAGACTTTGTGCAATCGGCGGGTCAAATTTGCTGCCTGTGGCCGGTACCAGCAGATCCGTTCCCATAGCCGACTTCCACGACTGAATTTGCGGGCTGATATCTCGGCTCCTTGGCTACCTAGGGGAACTGTTGCAGTACCGTTGGACTCCTTTTGGGGGCCATGGCCTCTGTTGGTCTGGCAAAGCGGATAATCCATAAAGACTCTGTAATCAAGGGTGGACCTGTATAGTCTTGTTTTTGACTGGGTAGCATGCAACGAAAGCTTTCCACTGTACCTCGGTTCACCTGACACTAAATTAAACTAAACAAAGATCTGAAAAATGTACCTGAGTGTTTCATTTATCTTTGTGTTTGAATTCAATGGTTGGTTGTACATGAGTTATCATCAAAGGCTTCCTCTGGCAGTGGAGAGATATGGACAATGTTGAGGAATGTTATGAATGTTAATGGATGAACTGTTTCCAGCATGTAAAGGTTTGGACTGCGCTTGCTCTGAGGAATCTAACTGGTGATGTACTTGTTTACAGATCCCGTTCCAGCATTGGATCTAGGGCAACAACTCCAGCTCAAAGTCCAACGCATGCATGATATTGAAACAGAGAATCATAAGCTCCGGGAAACACTCGAGGAATACAATAAAGAGTTTGCAGAAGTCAAGAACCAGGGTAAGCTGGGAAATTATAACTGTAAACGACTACCCTTCAAAGCCGTATTCCTTTAATCCCTGGGACGATGAGGTTGCCATTTGAGGAGAGATGAAGCAGAATGTGCCGATGCTCTAGATTCCAGATTGAGAGGTGATTTCACCGAAGCATGCAGTGTTTATAGGCATTGACCAGGGAGATGCAATTTCGGGCCCTATATCTGAGAAAGGATGTGCTGACGCTGGAGATGGTCCAAAGGAGGTTTACGAAAATGATCTCAGGAATGAGCGGATTAACATATGATGGGCGTTTGACGGCACGGGGCCTCTACTCACTGGAGTTTACAAGGATGAGTGGACACTTCATTGAAATTTACCGAATAGTGAAAGACCTGGAGAGAGTGGATGTGGAGAGGCTGTTTCCACTAGTGGGAGAGTCTAGGACCAGAAGGCAAGGCCTCAGAATTAAAGGACTTCCTTTAGGAAGGAGTTGAGGGATTTCATAATTCAGAGGGTGGTGAATCTGTGGAATTCATTGCCACAGAAGGCTGTGGAGGCCGTCAATGGATATTTTTACGGTAGCGATCAATAAATTCTTGATTAGCACAGGTGTTGGGTTATGGGGAGAAGGCAGGAGAATGGGGCCAGGAGGGAGAGATAGATCAGCCATGATTGAATGGCGGAGACTTGATCGGCTGAATGCCCTAATTCTGCTCCTATAACATATGAACATAAAATCCTGAACGTTGATGGGAAGAAACTTTCTTAAACCAGTATGTCACATTTCTCGGGCTTCTTGCCGATGCTAGCAGCGTGATGTGAGTCTGGCCAGTGTAGTGCAGTCTGATGATATTAGCTGCCTTTATGAGGCAGCACTTCTTGTACATCCCTTCAGCGGTGGGGAGGTTTGTACCTGCGATGGACCGGGCCGTGTCTACAGTCTCCTTTGTTGTTGGGCAGTCGAGTTACCGAACAAGACGGTAATGCACCAGTCTGTATGTTCTCTACCACAAACCTGTAGAAGTTATTCGGCGACATGCCGAATCTCCTCAAACTTCTGCGGAAGTGGAGGGGTTGATGAGCTTTCTTTGCGATTGACTTTTATGTGCTACGTTGTGTTTACATTAATGTCCTCCTCACGCTTGATGGAATTGATAGAGGAAACAGAAGCGGGCTCTGTGAAGGTAATGGTGGTAAGAAGGCAGAGGACCTCAGAGAGAACAAAGGGAGCCGGCGGGGGGAGCCGCCAACAACGAAGGGGGACCTTTGGGACTCTCATGAATACTTTTGTAACTTTGTCCGTGTCTGACACATGGCGACTCTTTGCATTCTTTGTGCATTGTATGCAAAATAAAGAACTTCACTGTACCTAGGTACATGTGACAATAAAGTATTGTTGAACTGAATCATTGAGGTTTGTTTTCCAGGGTGATCCTAGAGAAAAGAATAATATTGACAGATCAAAACAAGGTTGGTTGGGCTGGATAGGGAAGACAAAGACCAAATCATTTGCCAATGTGTTCTGTTAACAACATGCATTTGTGTAGGTAGTGTGGAAGAATTTAGATTGGTTTTAATGGAACTTGGGCATAAGAGTTGAAAGGAGGCCTTGATTGACCAAATTAGTAGCTGCAGAAATATAATGGTGATTGGTAGGTCAATGGCTAGTGAGTAGGGATATTGAAAGTGCAGATTTAAGTGGATCAGAGAGATAGATCGTTTTCCTGGGGTGAACACAGAAGAATTGGGAATGAACTTGGAATGTATTCATCAGAGATCGCCTTATTTGTGTCTGAAACTTGGAACTAGTAGTTTTATTGTCACGTATACCAATTAAGGTACAGTGATATGTGAATTACCATACAGCCATACTAAAGAAAAAGCAACAAGACACACAACTATGTGAAAGTTAACATAAACATCCACCACAGCGGATCCCCATATTCCTCACTGTGATGGAATGCAATAAAGTCGGCGCGATCGAAGCTCCCGCGTCGGGGCGGTTGAAGCCCCTGCGGCTTGGAGCTCCCGAAGTCGGACTCTAACCAGAGACCATGAGCTCCACAATGTTAAAGTTCGCAAGCTCCCGCTGATGGAGCTCCCTAATTGTTCTCCAGCATGAGGCCTCGATGTTAGGCAGCATTCTAGTCAACTACCTCTGCTTCCTCTCCAGAGCCTCCTCATCCTTCTTGTAATGGGCGACCGGAACTGCATGCAATAATCCAATTGTGGCTTAACCAAAGTTTTATAAAGCTGTAACATGGCTTCCTGACGCTGGTACTTCGTTCCGACCGATGAAGTCAAGCATGCCATATGCCTTATGCTGTAGTGTGTGGGTCCCAGAATGAAGCACGAAGTCGTGTTTTGAGAGGCACTTTTTATTATGTTCCTCCCGACCACAATGCCTTCTTTACTGCGGAAGCTGTGGATTTGGACCCAAATATCCCTCTGTACATCAATTCTGTTAAGGGTTCTGCCATTACCAGGCTTAACTCTCTAAGATGTAGTTGCATTTCTCTTCTTATTGGGATATACAATGATGGGTAAAGGAAAGCTCATTGATGGCTCAGTGTATTATATTTATCCCGTCAGTAATGAAGCCCGACAGATCAGGAAGGTGGGTTAATCTTGAAGTTTAGTTTAATGTTGAGATACAGCGTGGAAACAGGCCTTTCAGCCCACCGAGTCCATGCTGACCAGCAACCCCCATACATCAGCCCTATCCTACAAACTAGGGACAATTTATAATCTTTACTGAAATTAACCCACAAACCTGTACGTTTTTGGAGGGTGGGATGAAACCAGAGCTCCCAGAGAAAATGCACGTGGTCACAGATAGAAAGTACAAACTTCAAGAGTCAAGGGTGTTTTATTGTTATTTGTCCCGGATGGGACAATGACATTCTTACTTGCTGTAGCATGACAGAATATGTTGCTATGTAAATATGGTACATAACGGAGGAAGAGAAAAAAAAAAAAACAATAAATAACAAATATAGTGCAATAGTAATAGTCTTTTGCAGTTCAGAGCTCAGAGCTTGTTCGTTGTTGTGTTTGACAGCCTAATGGCTGTAGACAGCATAGACAGCATATAGACAGCAGCCATAGTCAGGATTGGACCTGGGTCTATGGCATTGTAAGGTGGCAACCCTACCGCCATGCCCCAGTCAACAGCTGTGAGACTGTACACCTGTTTGATGGTGTGATGTATGTCCGTACTGCATCATTAGGGAGAAAAAGTACATTGAGATGCTCGTAATAAACATGCATGGATATTAGGGAGTGTATATCCGCACATTTGTTGCAGGCACCTGCATGTACTCCACATCTTTAACATCAATGTGATGCCCCTGAAGTTAAATAGCCTATCAGTGCTTGAAAGTGAATTTGACAAGGTGCCTGACATGTGAAAATGTATCACAGCAAGGATCCGGTGTATCAAGAGAAGAACTCTGTGAGGAGGAAGCAGAGATGAATGGACCGTATTGATTCGCTTTCTAATCCTAAATTTCCAAGTGGCTTCAGTTGTCTATTGTGAATAGAAGTTAATTTGAGCCTAGTCAATAGAGTGATATTATATTTTGATTGATTTTTTTCGAGTCATTTCAGTAAACCTAGTACACCATCTAAAGCAAAATCTATTGACCCCGCTACACCAAAACATTTGAAGTTCAATTTAACATTTAAGGAGCAATCGGTCTCCAAAGGGACTTGTACCAATTGATTATATGTCTGGATTGAAAAGTTACCGTTGAAATCACAGCGAGCATTCAGAGTACAGGAAGCCTCCTCTTGTAGAACAGAACAATAACAGTGTAAACCCTTTGCCTTGCCCCTGCAGAGGTCACAATAAAGGCACTTAAAGAAAAAATCAAGGAGTATGAACAGACTTTGAGCAGCAGAGCAGAAATCCTCGCACTTGAAAAAGAACAGAAATTACAGAATGACTTCAGTGAAAAAGAAAGGTAAGTGAATGCATTATGTTTTGCATTTTATACTCGGTGTTCTTTGAAAGGCTGAAAATCCCCACTGACGAGCTCATGGGATTCTTATGTTACTCCTATTGGTTGTCTGCAGCAGGGTTGCTTTCCATTTGAGATTTGCAGTATACGTTTCTTTGCTACTGTAACATCCCACTAATGAGGCTTGCTTAAAAACCTGATAAAACACATTAGCATCTGGATGTGACAGCTGAGTTCTTGCTTCATAGCAATCGAAGTTGATGCTTCATCCCGGGCAGCACAATTGTCAAATAAGTGAGTCGTTCTGTCAGTTTACTTCCCGTACTGTGCGCTTTCTGAGTTTCTTCATTATTATTTTTATCAAAGAGTTGCTGATATTTGTGTGTCTTGTAGATAAAAATACTATAGTGCAGTTCTTGTGGTGTTATGAGTTCTTTCTGTTGTTTTGGTGCCTTCACCTATAAAAGGCTGTACCAGCATCATAGGAAGTCCAAAAGTGACCGACCAAACACGTTGCTGGGGTGAGAGGATGGTTCTATCAAGATGGGCACGGTTGCACAATGGTAGAGTTGCTGCCTTACAGCACCAGAGATACTTGTCCGATCCTGACTACGGGTACTGTCTGTACGGAGATTGTACGTTCTCCGTGTGACCTGTGTGGGTTTTCTCCGGAAGCTCTGGTTTCCTTCCACTTACCAAAGACGTGCAGGCCTGTAGGTTCATTGGCTTCGATAAGATTGTATAATTGTCTCAAGTGTCTGTAGAATAATGTTAGTGTGCTGGGGATCGCTATATCTTTAAACTAGACTTAGCTAAATGTAATGATTGGGTTTATATTCTGTGGATTTAGAAGAATGAGGGGTGACCTTTTTGAGATGTTTGGAGTTCCTGAGATATTTATTCTGAAGTGGCAGAGTCGAACTGTTGACAAGATGAGGGGCGGGTCATTTAAAACAAGAGTCACCTAGAAATGTCTTCTTATAGAGGTAGATGAATCTCTGGAATTCTCTACACAAGAGGGTTGTGGAGACTGGATCATTAGAAGAATTGTAGGTGGAGGGAGTTACATATCTGAACGATAGGAAAATTGTGAGCTGTGGGGAGTTGTGAGTTGTACAGAAGGGAAGGTGCGGGCAGCATAGATCAGTAATAATGATATTGAATGGCCCGACAGGTTTGAGCGGGCTGGACCTCGTCCTGCTCCTGTTTTCAAGTGTCCCCGTGTGTTTGTGTATGGGCTCCATATGTGTAGGAAGGAACTACAGATGCTGGTTTACACCGAAGATGAACACAAAATGCTGGGGTAACTCAGCGGGTCAGGCAGCATCTCTGGAGTAAGTGATATTTTGTGTCGGAACCCTTCTTAAGACTGAAAGCAAAGGAGGGGGGAAGGGGGGACTGGGATACTGCATATGCTCTTTTTGAATACAATAATGTACTCGATGCAGAATAGTGATGAATTTTAGAAGGAAACCTTATTCTGGAAGGATTGACAATGACCTCCATTGGTTGGCGATGTTGAAGGGTCTTATGAGGACAGAAAGCACTAGGCAAGGCAGTTGGTGCTGCCCCCTGCACACCTTATGGTTCAATGGTTCAAAAAATTATTTATGATCACGTGTACCAGGTACAGAGAAATACATATTTTACACCAAGACTATCCCTAGCTCAATCACCCCGCTCAGTACAGTGCGCACAGAACAGCCCACTCAGTCCATACGCAAGAGGCGCCATTTTGCCCCCATTTTGTAGTCCCAGCTGTAGCTGGCCACAAAGGGCCGTTGCAGCCATCGCCACCGTCTAGCGATCTGATGTCCCTCTCCACCCCCAGCCCTTTATCCCTAGGGGGCGCCACCAGCAGCCCACATCGAGGTATAAGAACGTGTAATCTCAGAATCCATACATAAGTGTAAGTTGTTTATTATAGTAAACACACGGAGCTCAAATACATAGGTGTTGTAAGCTCAAGCTCAACAACAAATCTAACTAGAGGCTGGACTGACAGACTAGATAATATGACACACTCAACCAGATGGCTGTTTGAGCACACAGCGGTATGCAGTAAAACATGACATGGATCAGGTCAACTAATACTGACTGATCTACACTTTGTTCCTGGGGGGCACCTCCCACAGACGACATCGAGGGGGCAGAAGGTAAGTCTTCGTTCCGCCCCCCCCCCCCCCCCCCCCCCGGTTCCTCTAACTGGGTACTTTGTCCAGTGTCCGCTGCTGTCGAGTCTCGTTAGACCCTCTTTCTGATTCCCAGTCCACGGGGTGAGCAGAAACTGGGCTGGGCGGCCTACCTTCTCCGGGTGAGCCGGGCCTGCGGTTGGAATACAGCCGCGGCTCGTCGGGCCACTGGGACGAGCCCCTGGCTGCTGCAGGGCCTCCATCTGCCCTCTCCACCGTCGAGGCCCTGCACTGTCTCCTGCCGCTAGTCTGCTTACCGGCCGTCGGTCCGACTCCATCCTCTCCGGTTCTTGTCGACACTGGCTGAACATCTGTGGATCTTTTCATTGTCAATTCAGTAACCAGCTTTCCAGCCACGTGGAACAGAGAGTAAAGCACGACCTTAGCAGTGACATCCCTGTGGCAGGGGCTGGCAGACTCCTCTGTAATTGCTACAGTCAGATAGCCATAGATTACAATGTTTCTGGTGACCCCGACATGCTCTCCACTTTCCAAATAAAGCAATTGGTTATGAATGAGCTCGCAATTTGTGCAATGGAAGTATTTCTCGTACATAACTTAGCGACGATTCCACCTGCTCCAGGGGCTTTCTTGAATGTCGTTGACCTTTTCAAACACTTGCCTGACTGGGGTACAAATTGCACCAATAATGAGCTGTGGGGCAGCACTGGAGAAGGAAGTGGAACCATATGAGGTTGAAGAAGTTTATAAATGTATATGAAGCACTCAAAAATAGTTTTGAATGAACGTGTGTGTGAGTGCACAAAGTGTAGGAACTAATTTTGGAAAGCTGCAGGCACTAAATATGAACGACCGACCAGTTTACAATTTTCATTCATTCTTTTGGTTGCATATCATCAATTTACAAAGCCCATTCTTTGCTACATTGAAAAATGCACCAATCACCATCCACCCATCCATAATGGATTTTGTATTTCCTTACGCTATCTTTTGCATTTAGTTTAGTTTAATTTAGAGATAGAGTGTGGAAACAGGCCTTTCGGCCCATCGAGTCCGCGCCGACCAGTGGTCCCCATACACTAACACTATCCTACACAATTTACACAATTTACAATTTTACCGAGCCGTTTAGCCTACAAACCCCTACGTTTTTGGAGTGTAGGAGGAAACCAGAATTCCGCGGAAAAAAAATGTAGGGCACGGGGAGAATGTGAAAACTCCATACAGACAGCACGGGTAGTCAGGATGGAACCCGGGTCTCTGGTGCTGTAAGGCAGCAACTCTGCCGCTGCGCCACCGTGCTGCCCTGGCGTTATAGACATCGTCATTATAGAGGTTTCTTCCAAGAGGCTTTAAATGCTTCAGCAGTTCTGAGGATTACATATCTATATTACTAAAAGTCTGATCTTGACCACTTCCTGTTGTTCTGTATATTGATTTTAGAAAAAACGCGGCCACTTACGGCTGCGATTTTTGGCCATCTTACTAAGTCCCCCTCCGCTGCGCAGGACAAGAGGATTTTTCCCATCGTTGAAAAATAAAAGAGTTAATAGTGTTTAAAAAATGTTGAGATTCTCTCTCCTGAAAGCCACGCCCCTTCTGGTGGGACTATAAAACCCGGAAGTGTTGAGTGCCTCAGTCAGTCTCTGCAAGATGGGGGAGCGAGAGGGTCACGTCTCTCAGTCTGAGCTGTGAATAACACTGAACACATGTCTACTAAACTGTGAGTGGTTTTACTGACCTGTCAGTGCCCTTAATGTGATTTGAAAATATAGTTTGGAAATGCTAAAGCTGTGTTGCCTTTGGTTTGGAAATCCTAAAGCTATGTTGCCTTTGGTTTGGAAATGCTAAAGCTGTGTTGCCTAATTAAAGTTGCCTTGCCTAAGTAAAGTTGCCTTGCCTAAGTAAAGTTGCCTTGCCTATTTAAAGTTGCCTTGCCTTCTATATAATTAAAAGTCTAATCTTGACCACTTCATGTTTGCGCTTTATATTGATTTTAGAAAAAAACGCTACCACGTACGGCTGAGATTTTTGGCCATCTGACAGTCCCCCTTCGCTCATCAGGTGCTGAGGATTTTTCCCATCGATGAAAAATAAAAGAGTTATTAGTGTTTAAAAAATGTTGAGATTCGCTCTCCTGTCAATCACGCCACAAAGGCAACGCCCCTTCTGGTGGGAGGGGGGGAGGTCATGACTATAAAACCCAGAAGTGTGGGCGTGGCTCAGTCTCTGCAAGATGGAGGAGGGAGCGGTCATGACTCGCTGTCTTTAGTGGCCTTGCACTCTGCTTGAAATGGTATGAAACTGTACTTGAATTTGGTGGCCTTGCACCCTGCTTGTAATGGAATTTCAAGGAATAGCCGTGTCAACTGTCAGCCCACCAGCCGTGAGTGAGTGAGCTGCCAGCACAACAGGCTTGAGTGACTGAACCACCAGCCCAATAATCCATTCGGCCCACAATGTCCATACTAGCCCTCTGGAACCAGTCCCTTCAGCCCACAACACCCATACTAGCGCTCCAGAAAGCTCCCCCACCCACTGGCCACCAATATTGGAATTGGTGGAGAGGTGGAATATTGCATCGGGGGACCAGGCCTCCCGTGTGATGCTGGGACCCAACGGGTCCCACTTAGTCTAGTTCTTTAATAAAAATCATGGCAAGCTATAGCCATTAATACGGCAATAATTAATAGAAGTGGAAAAAGTTAAAAGTTTGCTGTACGTCAACCATTTGTTAAATCTTGCTGAGTCAATAGAATCATACGTCGTACAAATGGGCCCTTCAGCCCATCACGTCCATACCGATCTGTTTGCCCATCTATGCTCACACCATTTGTTTTGATGAAGGACTGTATCCTTCAACGCCTTGCTTATTTAAGTGTGTGTCTAAATGTCTCTTAATTAGAGTCATACAGCATGGAAACAGGCCCTTCAGCCCAACTCGTCCATGCCAGCCAAGGTGACGCATCTAAACTAGTCCCATTTGCCCATGTTTGGCCCATATCCTTCTGACCCTTTCTTATCCATGTACCTGTCCAAATGCCTTAAATGTTGCCAATGTACCCGCCTCAACTACCTCCTCTGGTAGCTCCTTCCATATACCCATCACCCTCTGAATAAAAAGCCCCTCAGGTTGGTATTAAATCTTTCCCCTCTCACCTTAAACCTATGCCCTTTGATTCCTCTATAGTAATTAAATCTAATTCCACTGTTTCCTCTGGCAACATGGTCCACATAACAGCCACCTTTTATGTTGTGGTGGCACCTGGTGGTTGGGCCTCTAGCTACACGAACCCTCAGCAGTCGGGGGTAGGGTCACGTGACTGGGCAATGATAGGGTGGAGTTGTCACTGGTTATAGGAGTGTGTCCTGGTGTATAAATATATCGAACCCCGGGACAACTCTCTCTCTCTTCTCTTTTTCCTCTCACTGCGAGCTGACCAGCTCTCTTCTCTCTTCTGGTGAGTGTCCTGCCACCTCAGCAGGAGCTCAACTCAAGCCCACGAGGCAACAGCTTTGCAGCAGCAACAATGCATGTGTGTTAGAGGACTAAATGTGTGTGTATATCTATCTTTAATGCCTGTATAAAGAAACCGTTTATTCACAACGTTTGGGGCCTCTATATTGGTGACCCCGACGTTCCAAAACAGATATTTGGGATTTCCTGAAGCACGCAGCCGACCATCTAGCATGGTGACCTGATGTCGGCAGCCGGCAGCCCAGCTCTACGGTAATGAATGAAGCCGTCAACTCTGCGCTGCACCCGGACGTTGCCTTGGGCCCTACCGCCGCGGTCGTGCCGCTTGACTCCCGCCTATGCCTAGTCTAGCCGATCATAGGCCGCCTGGGTCGCCCGCCCGCATTCCGGGCGCACTACAGCAGACAGCGGCGCAGGAGCCTCGGCTCTCGCTTTCCCTCCCGCATGACCCGCCCGGAGCCGATCACTGGGGCTGAGAGGCCGCGTCTCCGCCGCTGTTCCCCCACCAGCTGCTGCTTACCGGAGTCGAGAGGCTGTGACTGCCACCACTCCCCCACCAGCGTCAGCCCTCCGCCACCCATCGACCACCGGCAGTCAGCTACCCGACACTTCGCCGGCCGCTGCTCATGACCTCGCCTCCCGAATGAGCGAGCCTACCTGGGGCGGCTACCCAAAGACGTCCTTCTGCTCCTCACCGGCGCGGACTCGGATGATCGCAAGGCGCTGGCTGCCCGTCCGGTCGGCCCAGCATCGGGGTGGAGCCTCGGCCGGTCTCTGACGACACCGGAGTCCCTACCTGCAGCGGGACTTATCCTATTCCTCGCATCCCCTTTCAAATGTTCTGCCTCTCAGCTTAAAGCAATGCCCACCTGTTCATTTCTTTCACAGATGGGATGTAACCAGCTGAGTTTCTCCAGCACTCTGTGTTTTGTTCAAGATACCAACATCTGCAGCTCCTTATGTCTCCGTTTGTTTTTGATAGCCCTATGGGGAAAAAATACTTTGCTTATTTGTAACGCTCATAATCCTACATACTTTCAGGACACTCCTCGAATTCCTTCACACCAGGGAAAACAATCTCTCTCCATTACTAAATCCAGGCAACATCTTAGTGCGCTTCACCTTCTTTCTCCCCAATGCAATCACAATAACTGCACACAATACTCCCAGTGCATCCCAACCAGTGTATTGTAAAGTTGCAAATAGCAAAGAGAATTAGTATTGGGTAGGCTAATGGGACTGAAGGATGATAAATCCCCTGGACCTGATGGACTGGATCCCAGGGTCCTCAGGGAGGTGGCTCTAGAAATAGTGGACACATTGGTGATCATTTTCCAATGTTCAATAGATTCAGGATCAGTTCCTGTGGATTGGAGGATAGCTAATGTTATCCCACTTTTCAAGAAAGGAGCGAGAGAGAAAACGGGGAATTACAGACCAGTTAGCCTGACTTCGGTGGTGGGAAACATGCTGGAGTTAATTATTAAAGAGGTAATAATGGGGCATTTGGATAGCAGTAAAAGGATTAGTCCAAGAACATGGATTTATGAAAGGGAAATCATGCTCGACTAATCTTCTGGAATTTTATGAGGATTTGACAAGTAAAATGGATGAAGGAGTGCCAGTGGATGTAGTGTATCTAGACTTTCAGAAAGCCTTTGATAAGGTCCCGCACGGGAGACTGGTGACTAAAATTAGAGGACATGGTAGGGTGTTGACATGGATAGAAAATTGGTTGGCACGGAAGCAAAGAGTAGGAGTGAACGTGTCCTTTTCAGAATGGCAGGCAGTGGCGAGTTGAGTGCCGCAAGGCTCGGTGTTGGGGCCGCAACTGTTTACCATATATATTAATGATTTGGAAGAGGGAATTAGGTGCAACACTAGCAAGTTTGCGGATGACACAAAGCTGGGTGGCAGTGTGAACTGTGAAGAGGATGTTAGGAGGTTGCAGGGTGACCTGGACAGGTTGAGTGAGTGGGCAGATGCGTGGCAGATGCAGTATAATATAGATAAATGTGAGGTTATCCACTTTGGCGGCAAAAACAAGGGGCAGATTATTATCTCAATGGGGTTAGGTTAGGTTAGGTAAGGGGGAGGTGCAGTGAGACCTGGGCGTCCTTGTACACCGGTCACTGAAAGTTGGCTTACAGGTACAACAGGCAGTGAAGAAAGCTAATGGAATGTTGGCCTTCATAACAAGAGGATTTCAGTATAGGACTAAAGAGGTTCTTCTGCAGTTGTATAGGGTGAGACCACATCTGGAGTATTGTGTACAGTTTTGGTCTCCTAATTTGAGGAAGGACATCCTTGTGATTGAGGCAGTGCAGCGTAGGTTCACGAGATCGATCACTGGGATGGCGAGAATGAGGAATAGGTATGAAGAAAGATTGAAAAGACTAGGTTTGTATTCACTGGAGTTTAGAAGGATGAGGGGGTATCTTAGAGAAACATATAAAATTATAAAAGGACTGGACAAGCTAGATGCAGGAAAAATGTTCCCAATGTTGGGCGAGTCCAGAACCATGGGCCACAGTCTTAGAATAAAGGGGAGGTCATTTAAGACTGAGGTGAGAAAAAACTTTTTTCACCCAGAGAGTTGTTAATTTATGGAATTCCCTGCCACAGAGGGCAGTGGAGGCCAAGTCACTGGATGGATTTAAGAGAAGAGTTAGATAGAGCTCTAGGGGCTAGTGGAGTCAAGGGATATGGGGAGAAGGCAGGCATGTGTTAATGATAGGGGACAATCAGCCATGATCACAATGAATGGTGGTGCTGGCTCGAGGGGCCGAATGGCCTCCTCCTGCACGTATTTTCTATGTTTCTATGTCTTGTATTCTGTGCAAAACACAGTGCTGGAGTAACTCAGCGGTTCAGGCAGCAACTGTGGGGCAGATGGACGTTGTCTATCCATTTCCTTCCACAGATGCTGCCTAACTTGTGTCGTTACTCCAGCACTGTGTGTTTTGCTCAATGTTGCAGCACCTGCAGTCCCTAGTGTCTCTGTTTTGATATATTTGGGTGTGTTACAGTGGCCTTTGGCAAAAGGTGGTTTAAAATATCTAGAATGAGCTATTCATCTTTGGCAGAATAAAGGAAAATGTTAATATAACTGGTTAGCCTGAATTAAACTATATGTTTTCTGATATGTGTGAGATGCTGCACTTTGGAAGGTCAAATGTAAGGTGAAAATATATAATTAATGGCAAGACCCTAAAAAGCATTAATGTACAGAGGGATCTTGGGGTCCATGTCCATAACTCTCTGAAAGTGGCAACAAATGGATAGAGTGTTAAAGAAGGCATATGGCATGATTACTTCCATCGGCTATAGCATTGAGTATAAGCGTCAGGAAGTCACCATGCTGCTTTATAGGATTTTCGGCACACCGCATTTGGAATATTGTGTGCAATTCTGGTCGCTCCATTACAGGAAGAACGTGGAGCTTGCATAGGGATGCAGTGAAGATTTACCAGAATGATGCCTGGATTACAGACAGACTGGTATTGTTTTCTCTGCAACGCTGGAGGTTGTGGGGAGACCCGATAGTAGTACAGTATATAAAATTATGAGAGGGTAGAGAGTCAGAATATTTTTCCCAGGATGGAAAAATCAAATGTAAGGGGGCATAGCTTTAAGGTGAGAGGGTCAAGATTCAAAGGAGATGTATGGGGCATGTTTTTACACAGACGGTGGTGGGTGCCTGGAACGCACTGCTGGGGGTGGTGGTTGAAGCCAATACGCTCATGACATATAAGAGATTTTGGATAGGCACTTGCATATAGAGAGATATGGGTTATGTGCAGGTAGATAAGTGATGGTCCTGGCATCATGTTCAGCACAAACATTGTGGGCCAAAGGCCTGCTCGAGTGCTGTACTGTTGTATGCTCTTATATATATGCTACTGAAAAAGTGTTCTTTAAGAAATCTGTCTTGACATTTATGTTACTGAATTGATCTTGCAGGAAACTCCAGGAGACTCAGACGTCTTTGGCCTCCAAATTCGACGAAGCTGATCACAAAGTCCAGGCTTTGCAGTCAGGTAATTGATTGACTTTGATATTGTGGTTTCAGGGCTTCAAGACCACATTAACATCTATTTCCCCGAATGGTGTCGAGGGAGGAGCTATAAGGACGGGTGTTGCATATTCTGCAGTTGCAGGGGAAAGTACCTGGGGAGGGGGCGGTTTGGGTGCGAAGGGATGAGTGAACCAAGGAGTCGCGGGAGGGAGCGGTCTCTACGGAAGGCGTAAAGGGATGGAGATGGGAATATGTGATTCGTGGTGGGATCCCATAGGAAGTGACGGAAATGTCGGAGGATGATGTGTTGTACGCGGGGGCTGGTGGGGTGGAAGGTGAGGACCAGGGGAACTCTTTCCTGTTACATCTGGGGGAGGGGATGCCAGAACAGAACTGTACGACACATAGGAATCACGAGTGAGGATCTCATCTATGACAGAAGCGGGGAAACCCACCTTCCCTGAAGAATGAGGACATCTAGTTATGGAACACCACATGTTAGGAGCAGATGCGGTGGAGACAGAGGAATTGATTGTGGAACACCTCATCTTGGGCCTGTACATCGGCGAGACCAAACATAGACCTGGTGACCATTTTGCTGAACACTTGCGCTTGATCTGCTGAGGTCTATGGGATTTCCCGGATGACAACCATTTCAACTTCCCTTCCCATTTCCACACTGATCTTTCTATTCTGTACCTCCTCTGTTGCCAGAGAGAGGCTACACACTAATTGGAGGAATAGCACCTCACATTTTGCTTAAAACCCAGCGGTATGAAGAAGGGTCTCGAACCGAAACATCACCAGTTCCTTCTCTCTAGAGATGCTGCCTGTCCCGCTGAGTTATTCCAGGTTTTTGTGTCTATCTACGGTATGGACATTGAATTCTCTAATTTTAAGTAACTGCTACTAATACTTACCTCCCCTACCCCCTTGCTCCTTGGTCAATTAACCAGTTCCACAGTTGTCCACATTGTATCCATATTAAGATGACACCTTCCCTAGCTGCAATGGGCCTACCAGGGCACTACTCTGACTGAGGTCATTTGTTGCTGACCCTAGTTGCCTCTTGTCTTTTCTCACCTCCAGCTCTTCACCCCCACCCTGTACTTTCAGTCTAAAGGAGGGTTCCAACCCGAAACGTCGCCTATCTTTTACCTCCAGAGATGCTGCCTGATACGCTTATTTACTCCAGCACTTTGTGTCCATCTTTGGTGTAAACTAGCATCTGCAGTTCCTTGTTTCTACATTACCAGAATACTCCCTGGATTAACATGTTTCATCTACAGGGAGAGATCGGAAAGATTTGGATTGATTTCTCTGGAACGTCGGAGGTTGAGGGGATAGATATATATAAAATTATGAGGGACATAGATAGGATAGACAATCAGAACCTTTTGTCCCAGGGTGGAAATGTCCAACACTAGAGGACATATCTATAAGGTGAGAGGTGGGACTTTTAATGGTGATGTGGGAGGCAAGTTTTTTACACTTGGTGCAGAAGGCAGATAGGATAGTGGCATTTAAGAGGCTTTGAGATAGGCAGGGAATGTCGGGATATGGATCATGTACACGTAGATGAGATCAACTTGGCATCATGTTGGGCACTAACACTGTGGGCCAAAGGGTCCGTTCCTCTGCTTTACCATTCTATGCTCCTTGTTCTATGTTTTCCATGTGGTGATCCCTGCTATTAACTGTTGAACCATTAAATCTGGATTGATCAAAGCTGTGATTTAATTTTAAAAGCTGTGTTTAAAAGTCTGCTGTGAGTTAACGTTATGACAGTCATTTTAGTTTTGTTGGTAGACGCCATATACTTCTTGAAATGGGTTTAGATTTATTCTTGATATCAAAACGTGATCTCAACTGGTTACTGGCTGCAAAGTATGAACATGAAATGCCGTTCATGTCGTCAGCAAAGTTTCCTATGAGTGTCGACCTACGTTAAAGAGCTCAGTCTATGCTTGGCACCATTGGTTTGAGAAATGGAGGGGGAGTATCTTTACGCATTTAGGGGCATTTTCAGGGCCCTTGTTGGACAGATGAGAGTTTCATTAGCTATCTTCTACTTAACAATTTTTGGTGCTGCTGAGCAACAACATTTAAAAGTAGTGAAAAGGACACAAAGTGCAAGAGTAACTCAGCAGGTCACGCAGCATCTCTGGAGAACATGGATATGTGACGTTTCAGATCGAGACCTTTTTCAGACTGGGAAGAGGAGAACATTTTCAAGGTAGGCATACCTAGCGAAGATTTTGCAGCAGAGCAGACAAAATGTTGAAACAAGGAACTGCAAATGCTGGTTGATACACAGCTTGAAGAAGGGTCTCGAGCTGAAACATCATCTATCGATGTTCTCTACGGGTGCTGCCTGACCTGCTGAGTTACTCCAGCACTTTGTGACCTTTTGTGTACTAACCAGCATCCGCTGTTCGTTATTTCTACGTTTGAAAGTGGTGTCTAGAATCACTAAGACATGGAAAGCTAGACGCCATGTGTTGATTAATGATATTAGTGTAGATAAGCACATTATGGTCAACATGGATAGGGTGGGCTGAAGGGCTGTTTTTGTGCTGTACGAAGTGATGCTAGTATCCCAAGACTGTTTTCTAATTCATGTACTATCCAAACCTGTTAGACCAAAAAATAATGAGCATGGGGAGTATATTCAGCTTTTTTTGATAATTTATAAAGCAAAGAAAATTCATTTGAGAATTGGCTCCAAAGTTTAATAAAATGAGCTGTTTATTTTGACTGACAATTTAATTAACAATAACATTTGATGAGGGCAGTGTGTTTATTGTAGGCTATGTAGATTTGATGATGAGCATTTGAAGGCACTGGGCCTGTACTCGCTGGGGTTTAGAAGGATGATTGAAACTTACTGAATAGTGAAAGGCTTGGATAGAGTGGATGTGGAGCCGATGTTTCCACTAGCGGGAGAGTCTAGGACCTGAGATCATAGCCTCAGAATTAAAGGACGTTCCTTTAGGAAGGAGATGAGGAGGAATTTCTTTAGTCAGAGGGTGGTGAATCTGTGGAATTATTTGCCACAGAGGGCTGTGGAGGCCAAGTTAATGGATATCAATTTTAATGGATATTTTTAAGGCTGAGATAGATAGATTCTTGATTAGTATGGGTGTCAAGGGTTATGGGGAGAAGGCAGGAGATTGGGGTTAAGAGGAAGAGATAGATCAGCCATGATTGAATGGCGGAGTAGACTTGATGGGTCAAATGGCCTAATTCTGCTCCTATCACATGACCGTTTGACCTTATTTGTAGCAAAAAATGACACAAATGCTGAAGTAACTGCGTAGGTCAGACAGCATCCCTGGAGAACATGGATAGGTGATGTTTCACAGAGTGCTGGAGTAACCCAGCGGGTCAGGCAGCATCTGTGGAGAACATGGATAGGTGACGTTTCACAGAGTGCTGGAGTAACTCAGCGGGTCAGGCAGCATCTGTGGAGAACATGGATAGGTGACGTTTCACAGAGTGCTGGAGTAACTCAGCGGGTCAGGCAGCATCTGTGTAGCAATGTTACAAAATTTTGAGATTTTAAAAATCAAGTCTGTAATTTATCCCATCAGATAAAGCATAAAAATAAGTTTAATTTGACACCTAATTCACTTTCATATCTCAAGTATTTAAAAAGTTATGGCCATTTTCATACTCGGAAATGAGCATCTTGTTCCCTATTGATTTTCTATGGACATAACAAAAAAGTTGTGATCGTGAACAGTCAAAAGCCCATAACTTTCTTAAAAATTAAGAGAACTGAATGAAATTTTCAGTTATCATAGATTGAAGCATTCTGAAACAAATATAAAATAATCTTACTTGGATGACCTGAAATTAAAGCATATAATTAGTTAGTTACCTAATTGTAGCTAATTTCAGACTTCAATTACTAGATCTAAACATCTATCCATTTCTTAATAAATTATTAACATTTTTAAATAGCCTAAATGTCCAAATAATATTCACAAATAATTCACAATAAAACATGATTTTTAAATCTCATTTACATTAATTTATAGACCAAATGGAAGGAATTCAGTGTTCAATTGCTGTAAATAAATGCCCATTTAAATCAGCTTTCTAGTGGGATCCTGTGGAACGCGCTGGTTTAGAACGTTCACATTGCGGTAGATTTGTGCCCCAAATGCCCAGAAAAATACTGCGCGATATAATGGGGCCAAATTGAGCTACTCGCAATATTAAATTTTGTATAAAGGGATCTTTAGAAGCCCTTTTTAATGTAAAAATATACAACCTAACTTCTGCTATTTGCTTTATGAGACTCTGCGGTTGCTGGCGGTCGCGGGTTTAGAGATTGATTTTTAAACTACTATAACTATTATACGAGGCCTTTAAACCTAATAATAGCTTTTGCGACGGGGTCTTCCAGCGATTTTTCGTTAATAATTAACTAGGCTGAACATCTTCGATTTGAACAGCCTAGAGAAAATCGCGTTTTAAACCCGCCCCCTCTAAACGGCGCCAAAATCGCGCACACCCGCAACGGCAGATTTTCAAAGACGCTTCAGGTACGCTTTGCAACATACCTACTCTGTGGAGAACATGGATAGGTGACGTTTCACAGAGTGCTGGAGTAACTCAGCAGGTCAGGCAGCATCTGTGGAGAACATGGATAGGTGACGTTTTGGGTTGGGAATCTTCAAAAAAGCAGCACCTACAGTTCCTTGTTTGTAGATTTGTAGCTCGGTGTCAAGAAGCAAACTAATGGTTAGTGGGGTGTTCTAATGATTGGAATGCTCGGGTGAAATACACACAGTGCACAGCTCAGTTGTTTGTTTTTGGCATTATATATATATCAGTAAATTAACGCCTAATGTAGTGAGCATGATAGATTCATATAAAATACACAGTCACAGAGTAACAAAAATAGTTGGACGGTAAAGTGGCAAATGATTTAATCTTGAAGTGTAATGTTATTGCTTTGAGGAGGTAAGAGAAGGGAATATATAGGAGCTACTGAAGGGTTTGAAGGAACAGATGAACCTTGTGTGCAGATCCTACACTTAGTTCAACTGTGAAATTTTGAGGAGCTTAGATGACATTTTTTCCCTAACCCAGAAGTCACAAACCAGGTGGGGTATAGATTCAATACGATTGGCAGAAGGATCAGGGGAGAGATTTAACAAAATAAATCATGAGTTTTTATTAATTTAGTTTATTGTCATGCGTACCGAGATACAGTGAAAATCTTTGTTGCGTGCTAACCAGTCAGCGGAAAGACAACACATGATTGCAATTGAGCCATCCTCATGTACAGATACATGATAAAGGGAATAATGTGAACAATAAATAGTGCAAGGTAAAGTCCGATCAAAGACAGTCCAAGGGTCTCCAATGAAGTAGATAGTAGCTCAGAGTTGTTCTCTAGTTGGTGAGAGGATGGTTCGGTAGCCTGATGACAGCTGGGAAGAAACTGTTTTCATACTTCTTGCCCGTTGGGAGAGGGAAGAAAAGGGAGTGGCCAGGGAGCGACTGGTCCTTGATGATGCTGCTGGTCTTGCCAAGGCAGCGTGAGGTGTACATGGAGTCAATGGAAGGGAGGTTGGTTTGTGCGATGTTTCTGGGCTGTGTCCTCAATTCGCTGCAATTTCTTGTGGTTTTGGATGGAGCTGTTCCCAAATCATAGATGGACACAAAATGCTGGAGTAACTCTGAGGGTCAGGCAGCATCTCTAGAGAGAAGGAATAGGTGACATTTCGGGTCGAGACCCTTCTTCAGACTGAGAGTCAGGGGAGGGGGATACAGAGGTAAGGAAGTGTAAGGTGTGAGAACGAGACATCAAAGGGGGTGGAGATGTCGACGGAAAATGAGAATAGATCATTGTTAGCTTGGAGAAGGTAACAACAAAGCAAACAGATAATATGTAATCTGGGACAGTAAGACTGGTTGGAAAACTGGGAAGGGGGAGGGATGGAGAGAGAGGGAAAGCAAGTTACGAAGTTAGAGAAGTCTATATACATACCACTGGGATGTAAGCTGCCCAAGTGAGGTGAGGTGCTGTTCCTCCAATTTGCACTGGGCCTCACTCTGACAATGGAGGAGGCCCAGGATAGAAAGGTCAGTGTGGGATTTGGAGGGGGAGTTAAAGTGTTTAACAACCGGGAGATCAGGTAGGCGGATTGAGCGGAGGTGTTCAGCGAAATGATCACCGAGCCTGCACTTGGTCTCACCTATATATAGGAGTCCACACCTTGAACAGTGGATACAGTAGATGAGGTTGGAGGAGGTGCAAGTGAACCTCTGCTTCACCTGAAAAGACTGTTGGTGTCCCTGGATGGAGTTGAGGGAGGAGGTAACCATGTTGTGATGCATCCCAATATAATGCTTTCTATAGAGTGATGGAAATATGGATGTTGGATTGAAAGGGTGATAGAGGCAGACACCCTCTTACTGTGCACTTGAAGAACCACGAAGAAGGTAGGGCTGCAGGCAGAATGTCGGGCAGGTGGGATTAAACTGGATAAAAATGTTTTACCTTGGCACAAAGATGTTTGGACAAACGACTTCCTGTGTCATAAATTTTCTTTCATTCTACTTTGCTGTTGGTTTTTATTTGCTCTTTTAACTACAGACGGTCTTCTCCCTATATTTACCGAGTGCTTATTTTACTAATTCCTATTACAGAACACACTGGACACACCTGAGTGTATGTAACTAGATTTATTAAAGATATTGCAGAATTCATTGGGAATTGCTCATTGAACAATTGCCGTCTCTGCTCCTCTTTAAAATATTCTTTCTTTTGCATTGCAGTTTTGGAATCGACACAGACCGAGCTATTTGATTTGAAAACAAAGTATGATGAAGAATCAACCGCCAAGTAAGTTTCCTAAATTACAGAGGGGCAAGTTGCTGGTGTGTGTGTGTGCAAGATGGGATAGTGTACTGGTGTGCAAGATGGGATAGTGTACAGGTGTGTAAGATGGGATAGTGTGCTGGTGTGTAAGATGGGATAGTGTGCTGGTGTGTGTGTGCATGATAGGTGGGATAGTGTGTGTGTGTTGGTGTGTTTGTGAGATGAGTGGGTTAGTGTGTCCATGAGGAGCCTCCAGCTCACTCCCACCCAGGGTACTGTTGTTAGGCAAACAATGGATCAAATGACTCTGGCCATGTTTGCTTTTCTGCCTCCAACTGATAAACCTAACTTTTGGTTGGAAAAGTCATTGAAGAAATCTTAGTTTATATACCAATGATATTTTGTGTTTCTGGATTGTTTCTCTGCAAATTTTATGTTTGGTCGCTCTTTTTACGTGTGCCTCGTGTTTGAAAATTGTCATGAGTTTCTTGTTTATTTTTTGTTGAGTTGCGGTTGTTGTTGTCGAGACCAGTACTTGTTTCTCTTTCTCAATCTTTGATGCAGTTTGTCTAGTTTCTAGTGTTGGGTTGAGAATTCCAGTGCTGGGCTTAACATTAATGACACACAAGAACACATCACCAACTACTAGCATCCTCGATGGTGGGGACTTAAAGAAGAATTTGAATTTGGTTATCCGTGCAGTATTTTTGGATGAGGTTGCTTACAAATGTAGACGCAATCTGTTAGAGTAACTCAGCGGGTCAGGCAGCATCTCTGGAGAAAAATAATAGGTGACGGCTCGGGACCTTTCTTCAGACGTTCTTTTCCCGGTTCTTTTTCTCCAGAGGTGCAGCCTGACCTGCTGAGTTACTCCAGCATTTTGTGTCTTATCTTCGGTAGAAACCAGCAACTGCAGTTCCTTCCTTACACTATTTTTTACAAATGTGTTGTATTAGATGTTAATCAGTATTTCTGGTATTGATTTGGTGCACCCATAAGTAGAGGACAATGTAAAAAATGTGTGTAACTGTATTATTGGGATCATTGATTTAAAGTTAGCATTTCATTCAGCTTTTGGTTTCGTGGATGATTTTCTGATTGTGTTTTATGTCTCTGACAGAATAATTAACTTTTCCGTGAAGTATACAAAAGAATGGCCTTGATTTTTATTACTTGGCATGCTTTTAATGTTGTCCACCATGCTTTCTTTGCATACAGTGCAGTTGAACTGTATGGCACTTGCCTGTGGGTTGGGTAGGATGTGTTTCTAGATGATAGTGCTAGTGGTGTGGTGAGATACATTGCTTGCAGCTGATTCTGTACTACTTCACGGTTTGAGGAACAAGGTTTGTTTGATAGTGCATTCGAGTGGAATATTTAAGTGGAATACTTTATTTTGTTATTTCATAACTTCTAGGAGCAGAAGTAGGCCATTTGGCCCATCAAGTCCACCCCGCCATTCAATCATGGCTGATCTATATTTCCCCTCTCAACCCCATTCTCCTGCCTTCTCCCCATAACCCGTGACAATTTCCTTTGGAGGGGCTGGTTGCAGCGCTGAAGTCTGGTGATTGGGGACAGAAATGGGGATTGGGAAAGCATCTCTTGGAATTTGGAAAACCTGACGACTGATGTATATTTGGGATTTGTGTTCATCGCTACGGTGTAAGAAATCTCCAAGTTGCAATGCAATTGCAACTATTTTATCTATACAACTATAACTCAGACCCTCTCTCACACCTCCCGCTGCTGAAAGACTCATCCATGCCTTCATCTCCTCCCGACTGGACTATTGCAACTCACTTCTCCTTGGCATCAGCTCCACCTACATCAACCGACTCCAACTGGTCCAGAACGCAGCCGCCCGACTCATCACCCACACCAAATCCTGGCATCACATCACTCCAGTCCTCAAACAACTTCACTGGCTTCCCATCTCCCACCGGATCACCTACAAAATCCTGGTCCTCACCTACAAAGCCCTCCACCATCTGGCCCCCCCATATCTCACTGACCTCCTCTCCCCCTACCAACCCTCACGGTCCCTCAGATCCACATCAGCCGGTCTCCTCTCCATCCACAAGTCCAACCTCCGCAGTTTTGGGGACAGAGCCTTCTCCAGGGCAGCTCCCAGGCTCTGGAACTCCCTCCCCCAACTGATCCGCAATTCCGTGTCCCTCACCATCTTCCAGTCCTGCCTCAAGACCCATCTCTTCACCTCTGCCTATCCTTAGCCCCACGTCCCCCTCCCTTTTCATCTGTGCATGAATTGCCTCATCTTGTGTTTTGAATTGAATTCTGTCTTTAATTTGTGTACTAGTCATGTCTCTACTGTTTATTTCATTCCCCTTACATGTATTTCCTCTACTTGCTAAATTTTTGTAAGGTGTCCTTGAGACTCTTGAAAGGCGCCCATAAATAAAATTTATTATTATTATTATTATAACTATCTGATTTTAAACTACGATCAAATTTTAATGGTGAATGTTGGTGAATCTGTGGAATTCATTGCCATAGTAGGCTGTGGAGGCCAAGTCAATGGATATGTTTACGGTGCTGATTGACAGATTCTTGATTAGTACGGGTGTCAGGGGTTATGGGGAGAAGGCAGGAGAATGGGGTTGAGACGGAAAGGTAGATCAGCTGTGATTGAATGGCGTAGTAGACGATGGGCCGAATGGCCTCATTCTGCTCCTAGAACTTATGAACGTAATGAAAAAGGGAGAATGACTGGGAATGCTGAATCCCATTGACTTTCTGTTTAAAAACAAAAACTGTTCAATTTTTCTGTTTCCTTTGCTCCAATTTATTCAGAAGCGATACCTATGCAATCAGTTAAAAAGACTGTTTGAAAAGTTGTTTTTCAATGTATTTTGCATCATTTTTGGTGCAGCAATGGGACAATCTGCAGGTAAACAGTACACTGTATAAACTTCTTTGTGGGAAGCAGATGGTAGCTTGAGGTCTTAATGTAACGTCAATACAGGTTTGAGACTTAGACTTTCATGTAAAAACAGCAACTTGCAACTATACTAAAATAAATAACTTTAGAGGGAAGTTTCAGATTCAGGGACAGTTTCTTTCCAGCTGTTATCAGGCAAGTGAACCATCCTCTCACCAACAAGAGTGCGGTCCTGACCTCCCATCTACCCGATTGGAGTCCTTGGAACTATCTTTAATCAGACTTTATCCTGTATCTGTTCACTGTGAACAGCTTGATTGTAATCATGTATATACCTTTCGCTGACTCGATAGCAAGCAATGAAAAAGTGATTCACTATACCTAGCTACACCTAACAATAACAATCTAAACTAAACTAAAAGTTTGATTACATTTTGTGAATAATTGTAACTTTTTCATTTGTCATTAAATTGAAAAAGCTGTAATAATTACAAGTTTTGTGACAAAGAAAACTCAATGATTATGGTTAAGTGTGACAATGTGTGGCAAGGAGTGTGATAATATACAAGGTGAATCTATTCATTCCATTACTATTATCCTCATGGTGCTGCACTGTCCACACTGATTCATGATGATTAATAGTTACGACAAGGAAACAGATTTGAGCTACAGAGCATTATTCATAGCTACATTAGTGGTATTTTTGGCTTTATTTCCTAATTGTGCCAATACTAAGTGCAAACTGTAAATCAATGCCTATAATTGCTATTAGTAACTGATGTGCTGTTGCTGTGGTTGTGAAGAAAGGGAGGATATGTTTGCAAACATATGTTGGAAAACTTTACAGAGTAGCTTTAGGACAGCTAATTTACAGTGACAAAATACTGTTTAAAGTTCAGAGATACAGCGCGGAAACAGGCCCTTCGGCCCACTGAGTCTGCACCAACCAGCGATCCCCGACAGTTTACAGTCCTTACCGAAGCCAGAGCACCCGGAGAAAACCCACGTGGTCACAGAGAGAAGGTACAAACTCCGCACAGACAGCACCCGTAGTTAGGATCCAGGTCTCTGTGAGGAAGCCACTCTACCCCTGCGCCACCATGTCGCCCTGTCAATAACAATCATTGTGGGATTGGATCATATTACATGTTCAGACTATTATTATTCTGTTTATTCTTTAATTCTGCATGTCCTTTGTTTCTTCATTTTTGTAAACTGAGGGAGTGCAGAGAATACAGTTGTTGCCGATCAACTGGACTCTGACAACTTGCATTAGTTTTCCAGACACACTTGAGCACACAGAGAGCAGCACTGTCCCAGTTACCGTACTCTGAAATTCAACACGGAAATGGCAGCTTTTATACAGATTTTGACCCTTGAAGACGTGCGTACTCTCTAATGTCTTAACATCGATCACGATACATTCATAGAAACAATAATACAAATAAAATAACACATACAAATTAAACTACGAGTCATAGTGTCATAGAATGATACAGCGTGGAAACAAGCCCTTAGGCCCGACTTGCCCACAACGGCCAACATGTTCCAGCTACACAAGTCCCAACTGCCTGCATTTGGTCCGTATCTCTCCAAACCTGTCCTATCCATGTACCTTTCTAACATTTTGTTAAACATTGGGATGGTCCCTGTCTCAACCACCTCCCCTGGCAACTTGTTCCATACATCACCCACCATCCTTTGTGTGAAAAAGTTACCCCTCAGATTCCTGTTAAATCTTTTCCCCATCACCTTAAACCTACATCCTCTGGTTCTCGATTCACCTACTCTCGGCAAGAAACTCTGTGCATCTACCCGATCTGTTCTTCTCATAATCTTATACACCTCTATAAGATCACCCCTCATCCTCCTGCGCCTCAAGGAATAGAGTCCCAGCCTACTCAACCTCTCCCTATAGCTCAGACCCTCTGGTCCTGGCAACATACTTGTAAATCTTCTCTGTACCCTTTCAAGCTTGACAACATCTTACCTCTAACAAGGTGCCCAGAATTGAACATAATAAATACTGAACATCTCTAAATGCGGCTTCACCAACATCTTATACACTGCAACATGACCTCCCGACTTCTATACTCAATGGTAATGATACATGTTATTCAATCATTTATTTACATTCATTTTTTAGTAAGGATGACTATCAAGAACCTTGTGCTCTAGGCTATAGCAAGCTGTACGTCAAAGGATGCCCATCAGAACCTCCAAGGATGTCCTTGTGCTGTACAGCTATCTTGGCCCTTGTCACACTGAAGCTTCCACAATACCTGGATCAGAGGACTTCAAATATAGGGAGAGATGGGATAGGTTGGGCTTGTTTTCCCTGGAGCAAAGCACGTGATCTCTTCTTGGGGAAGAATTGGCCGGAGGAAGTAGAAACAGAGAATAGGTGTAGGAGTAGCCCATTCGGTCCTTCGAGCCAGCATCGCCATTCAATATGATCAATATGATCATGGCTGATCATCCAAAATCAGTACACCATTCCTACTTTTTCCACCTGTCCCTTGATTCCGTTAACTGTAGGAGCTATATCTAACTCTCTCTTGAAAACCTCCAGTGAATTGGCCTCCGCTGCCTTCTGTGGAGTGATGTAGATGGCCACAATAACAACGTTTGGTTCAGTTTAGTGTAGAGATACAGCATGGAAATAGAACCTTTGGCCCACCGAGTCCATGCTGACCGTCACTCACCCCCATTCACACTAGTTCTATGTCATCCAACCCTTTCATGCAATCCCTACACACCAGGCATCATTTATAGAGGGCCAATTAATCTACAAACTCGCTACATCTTTCTGAAGAAGGGTTTCGACCCGAAACATTGCCTATTTCCTTCGCTCCATAGATGCTGCCTCACCCGCTGAGTTTCTCCAGGATTTTTGTGTCCCCACGTCTTTGGGATGTGGGAGAAAGCCGGAGTACATGGAGGAAACCCTGGACAGCAAACCTTGTCTCTGGCGCTGTCAGGCACTTGTTCTAGCAGCTGCAACACTGCGCCATGAAATATATATTGGGACAGGTACATGGGTTTAGAAGATTATGGGTCAAAGGCAGGGAAATGGGTCTCGTGTTCATGGGCATCTTGGGCGGCATCAATGAGTTGGGCCGAAGGGCCTGTTTCCATGTGTATGACTTTCGGACTCTGTAATCTTGGTACATGAGTTTGCAGTTTGGTGTGGTGCAGTGCAGAGTACAGGCACTATCATGACCTGGGAAGGAGTGATGGGATCAGAAAAGCTTTCAGCCTTTGAGAGATGACAGATCTCTGGCCCATTGTGTTGATGGAACTCTCTCATGACTAGGCTGACAACAGGATACCCCTTTGACCCAGATTACTCAGCATCTTTCAATGCCGTCAGACTTGTGCCAGCACTGACTGAGTTCCAGCTCCGTGCTCCCTGCTCCCTGACGATGACCACAGTGTCTGCATGTTTGAGGAGCAAACAGCAATCTGCTCCTGATTGAGAACAATCTTTTCCCAGCTGGTGTATCTGTTCCTCAATGAGCAGCCTTCACTTGGGTGACAGCAGCCCGTCAAACACAGGCACTCCCTTCTGACAATCAGCGCATCACGAACGAACTGCTGAAAGTCCATAAAGGGGCAAAGACTTTAGTTGACCTGTGCCTACATGGAAAAGGAAGCTGGCTCCACTGCTGTGGCACAGAATCATTCACACTGGCAGAGACTGTAGCTTCTACCACACACTCACTGCTCCCCGTCTCTGCATCGACACGGCTGTGAATTTGGAGATGGACCTCTCTTACAATCGGCAAGGCAATGAGTGGATGGTGGAGGCAGAGATCACCACAACATTTAGGAAGTGTCATGGGAAAACGTGAATCATAACAGCCATGGACTGGCTGCTGGTAAATGCGATCAGTGTAGATATGTTCTTGGTGGTCAACGTGGACCAGGATGGGCCACCGTGTTCACAAATCATCATTCCATTAAGATGAAGTCTAACCTGCTCCCTTTTGAAGTGCGGTTAGCAGTAATGATCTCAGAGTAATCCAAAAGATGACTAAAATGTTAGCCTGTACCTTGTTGAAAGTGCAAAGCAAAGGAGAGGAATGTGACCTTCAGTTGCTCAGTTTTGGCTGCTGCCTTAAGTTTGAGGCAGCCAACCTCAGGATGTTTCGTGCTGGAAGGAACTGCAGATGCTGGTTTACACCAAAGATAGATTTCTCTTTGGCAGTTTACAACCCAGAGAGTTGTCAATCTGTGGAATTCTCTGCCACAGAAGGCAGTGGAGACCAATTCACTGGATGTTTTCAAGAGAGAGTTAGATATAGCTCTTTGGGCTAACGGAATCAAGAGATATGGGGAGAAAGCAGGAACGGAGTACTGATTTTGGATGATCAGCCATGATCATATTGAATGACGGTGCTGGCACGAACGGCCGAATGGCCGACTCCTGCACCTAATTTCTATGTTTCTATGTTTCTAAACCAGCGGTATGAATATTAAGTTCTATAACTTCAAGTAACCCTTGATTTCCCTGTCTCTCTGTCCCTCCCCATTCTAGTTCTCCGACTAGTTCTACTGTCCGCATGATTTAATATTACTGATTATATGCCACATTGTCACTTTCCCTTCAGCTAACAAGGAACCATTCTACATTTCCCTTTTCACCATCTGCTTTGACCTATCATTTTTACACCTTACCCTTCCATATCTCTAGTCTTCCTCTCCCCTGACTCTCAGTCTGAAAGTCTCGACCCGAAATGTCACCCATTCCTTCTCTCCACAGATGCTGTCTGTCCTGCTGAGTTACTCCAGCATGTTGTGTCTATCTCAGGATGTTTATATCTGCCTCAGAGGATTGTGCAAATTGACTATTTGGGAATTATAGGGTTAAATACAGTGGAAAAAGCCTTACTTTTATTTCTATCCTCTTAAATTTAGAAGATTGAGGCATTAAATTGAGATGTTAAATGCTAAGTGTTTGAAGTATGCTGTAAAACCAGTGATCAAATCTACAGCCTCATAGATTTGTCCATCACAGAAACGGAGCAACAGTTTCCAGTATTCACCTTGAAGTTAAGCCATTTAACAATGAAATGAGGATATCTTTTACCCTGCAGAATGTAACTCTGAAACTTCCTTCCCAAAATCACTGTAGATGAAGAGGTCAATGTGTTTATTCAATGGGAAATGTTATTGGCCAAAGCTTTGATGAGATCATGATCAAAAATGATGAAATGGGCCTGATAAGTTCATAAGTTATAGGAGCCGAATTAGGCCATTTGGCCCATCTGGTTTACTTCACCATGGCTGATTTATCTTCCTCTCTTAACCCCATTCTCCTGCCTTCTCCCCATAACCCCAGACATCCGTACTAATCAAGAATCTGCCAATCTCCACCTTAAAACTACCTAATGACTTGGCCTCCACAGCTGTCTGTGGCAATGAATTCCACAGATTCACCACCCTCTGACAAAAGAAGTTCCTCCTTATCTCCCTTCCTAAAAGAACATCCTTTTATTCTGAGGCTATGTCTTCTGGTCCTAGACTGTCCCACTAGTGGAAACATCGTCTCCACATTCACTCTAACCAGATGTAATTGAAAGGAACAGGATTGAGGGTAGATCGATGCAGTGTACAATTTACTCCATTTCAGTTCCAGGCAGTAACACAGATATTTCCACAGACTGTCTAAAACTAGATTGGTAAATTGGGTAGACAATAGACAATATGTGTAGGAGTAGGCCATTCGGCCCTTTGAGCCAGTACCGCCATTCACTGTGATCATGGCTGATCATCCACAATTAGTACCCCGTTCCTGCCTTCTCCCCATATCCCTTTTAAGAGCTCTATCTAACTCTCTTGAAAGCATCCAGAAATGGCCTCCACTGCCTTCTGAGGCAGAGAATTGCACATTCACAACTCTGTGGGTACAATGCCATTCATATCATCTCAGATGAGTACAATACCACTCTAAGAGGCATTGTGCTCATGGATGGTCTGAATGGTAGGTTTTCACGGAGTTTCAGCTCACCGTTATGTAGCTACTGTTTGAAAATGTTGGGAATAGAAGATGAAACAAAATGTGTTCTCGTACATTATGCGGTTTGCTTTCAGACTGAGGCTGCAGCATCTGTTTCTTTTCCACATATATAAACATTGCTGCTGATTTATAGTCCCCAATGGGAGTACAGAATGGGTCTGTGCTCAGTAGCTGTGTTCAGAAATATCTGCAGTCAGAGTGATGAAACCATTTTGATCCCATTGCTTGGAGAACATTTGTGTTCTGTTTTGAGTGTGTGATTGGATTAGCACTTCACAAAGCTCCTATTACAACTGAATGACACTAATTAAAAACAAAGCTGTTTTCCCCATACGGCACTAAGTAACTCAGTTGCTGAAGTGCCATGTTCACAATGATATGTACTGTTAGAATATGAATTCTGGATCCAAACCAGCACAACTCCACATCCCGCCAGCAATGGGTCGTATTGCAGTTCAGCTGCACAAACCTTATATATAATTCTGCTTCCCCAGACAGTCTTGGCTTACTGTGCTCCACTGTCATCGAGCAGTGCAGGTGGTAACTAGACAACGTCTGGGGCATTGGATGGTAGCAATTTTACTTGTCCCACTATATTCACAATAACAACTTAGATTTCACCTGGCATCCTGCGCTACAGGCTGATTAGTGACTTTATTATAAGCTAAAAGAAAATGCCAAATCTCAGGGGTGAAAATGGTGGGTGGGTGAAATATTAACCTGTTACTGTAATGTATTATCCATAAAGAGTTTGTTTCTTAAAAGATTCATTTTTGGCAATCAGATTGCAAGGCAAGGCACCACCTTGACAATGGCAATCATGAACGTATACATCTTGTTTAATGTGATGCCTGATCAGTATAGGGCTTGAGACAGGATTTTTATTACCCTGAGAGCAAACCGAGACAAAAAATATACAGAATTTTGAGGGGAAAACAAATCTTTGATATAATTTATGATTTGTTTTCAACATTGTGAGAATGTGAGAGGAGGAATTTTGAAGGAGCAGTCAGCATGAAATGCAGAGTGTCTGGGTAGCAATTATATTCCCCTTCATTCTCTTTGGTGAGTTCTCAGTCCTAACTGAGGTGGTTTAATTATGGAACCTATTTTTAAGATGTTACTGTAAAATTAGTTATTATTTTTAAGGATTGAGTCAAACAACTATACTTACGCCTCGTAAGTCCCAACAAGCTTGTTAATGTTCAGCACTAGATCGAATGTACAAAAGCTTCTTCAAGAGTAAATTAGGTTATATAACCCTGGTGTTGTTCCAGGCATTCATTTTCTTAGCAATCATGTATTGGGGCTGTACGTTGGAGCAGCGGTAGAGTTGCTGCCTCACACTGCCTACCGCACCGGAGACTAGGGTTCCATCCTGACTAAGGGTGTTGTCTGTACGGAATGTGTAACTTCTCTCCGTGACCGCGTGGGTTTTCTCTGAGATCTTCGGTTGTGGGAGGTTTTATCCCACTCTCCAAAGACGTGGGATGAAAATTGTTGCTAGTGTGTGTAGGATAGTGTTAATGTGTGGGGATCGCTGGTCGGTGTGGACTCGATGGGCTGTAGGGCCAGTTTCTGCGCTGTATCTCCAAACTAAACTAAACTAAAATAAACGTAAGCATCATTAACGGCCAACGGTTGTGCTTAATGTGCATCGACCAGCACAAATACTGAGAGTTCGGACAGCCACACGATGAGAACAGATAAACCAGGATTTCAAAGTGTAGAAACCAATTCCAGTGGGAATTAGCACAGGATGCAGACCAGGTACAGGTCAGTATCGGTGTAGGGTCATGACCCAAATGGTCCCTTCTCCTACACAGATGCTGCCTAACCTGAGTACCTCAGGCAATTTGTTCATGGATACCAGCCAGATTTTGCAGCGTTTACTTTCAAAGGCAAAGCATGCTGTCCATGGGTTCCTAACTGTCCATTATTATAATGGATGACATATTTTCCTCCTGTACCTGAATCAGATGAACAGAATCAGATGTTGAACATCATAGTTATGGTTAAAAAAGCATTGCACTAACCTGCACAAACGTCACTATTTGATAAGCACGAAAAGCTGGAGTAACTCAGTGGGACAGGCAACATCTCTGGAGAGAAGGAATGGGTGACGTTTCGGGTCGAGCCCTTTCCTCACACAGAGAGAGTCTCAGTCTCTCAGGTTTTGACCTGAAAAGTCAGCCATTCCTTCTGTCCAGAGATGCTGTCTGTCCTGCTGAGTTACTCCAGCATTTTGTTTCTATCTCTGGGGTAAATCAGCATCTGCAGTTCCTTCCTACACAAACTACACTATTTCCAAGCTTCACTGCATTTACTCACAAGACTTGAGGATCATCTGAGTATGTTCTGCCTTACCATTTATACAACCAGACAGATAAAAGAGCTTGGATAGATTCAAAATGCTGGAGTAACTCAGTGGGACAGGCAGCATCTCTGGAGAGAAGGAATTGGTGATGTTTCGGGTCGAGACCCTTCTTCAGACTGAGAGACCGAGACTCCCCTCAGTGTGAGGAAGCGGCTCGACCCGAAACATCACCCATTCCTTCTATCCAGAAATGTTGCCTGTCCTGCTGAGTTATGACTACAATTTAAGACCACATAAAAGAGCTTTATGAATTAAATTTGAGTTAATGTCAGATGACATGGAAACAAGGCCCTTCGGCCCAACTTGCCCATGCCTACCAAGATGCCCCATCCGTGCTAGACCAACACCTGTATTTGGCACATAACCCTCTAAACCTATCCTGTCCATGTACCTGTCCCAATGTGTTTTAAATGTTGTTATAGTACCTGCCTCAATTGCCACCTGTGATAACGAAGATAGACACGAAATGTTGGAATAACTCAGCGGGTCAGGCCTATCTTTGGTGTAAACCAGCATCTGCAGTTCTTTCCTACACATAGCTCCTCTAGCAGCTTGTTCCATATACCCACCACCCTCTGTGAAAATGTTGTCCCTCGGGTTCCTATTAAATCTTTCCCCTCTCACCTTAAACTCATGTCCTCTGGTTCTTGATTCCTCTACTCGGATAATACTCTGTGCATTGCTTTGTTCTTGTTGAAAAACAGTTCTTTATTTCAGAAGCTGATATTATTCCTAAATGTTTTCTAAAAGTAAAGCTCCGTCTGCAAGTCGTCAGATCCAGTTAGTTGCAGCTGGCGGTAAACTGTGGAGGTAATTTACCGTGAAATTACTTGTATATTTCAGACTCCAGGTCAGTGACTGGCTTTTTTATAAAAGAAAGATTGCTTTGTAACTGTAACAAAACATAACCATGTAGGACTTTGTAATTTATTACCTATTAATCTTGCTTGTATTAATTTTGCTTCTATAAATCTTTCTGACTGTAAATAAATTTGAATGGTAGTTTAGCTCAGAGTCATAGAACATTCATCTATCGCACACACACAGAGCACAGCAAAGAACATGCACACGCGCAACTCTCACTTGTGCAGCTCACACGCAGTGCACACATGCAGCGCACGCACACTTGCATGTACGCAAACGCACTCTCACAGACGTACAGTCCCACACTCACACCCGTACACACGCACATACTCACACTCACTCTCACATTTTCACACACACTCTCTAACACATTCACACTCTCACACCCTCATGCTCACACACCCACATTCACACTCTCACACCCTCATGCTCTTACACCCACATTCACACTCTCACACCCTCATGCTCTTACACCCACATTCACACTATCACACCCTCATGCTCACACACCCACATTCACACTCTCACACCCTCATGCTCACACACCCACATTCACACTCTCACACCCTCATGCTCACACATCCTCACAATTTCTCCCACACTCTCTCACATAACCTCACACCTTCACACATTCTCATACACACTCTCACACCCTCAGCTTCTTTAGCTATTCTATGTGGGGGAAGGGGGTAGGGTAAGGGGGAAACAGTTCCCAGTCACTTCCTGGCGAGGACTCGACTATTCTCCGAGTCGCGTCCTCGCCCCCCTCCTCATGGCCTACCACTTGGATTGGAGCGGTCTTTCCTGCCGGGGACCCGGAGCAAAACCTCAGCGGCGGCGGCGCAGCGCTGGATGCATCGCGGAGCGGGCGATTGCTTACCTGGATCGCCGTTGAAGCTCCGGAGTGTTGGGCCTGCTGCTTTTAACATCGGAGCTGTGGTTCGTAGAGCTTCCAGTGCGGGCGGCGCTGACTTCAACATTGCGGAGTCCTGGGACCCTTTGCCAGCGTTGAATCTCCGCCTGTGGACTTCGGGAGCCGCGGACTCCGGTAGGAGGTGGCCGATTCAGATGTCCAAGCCGCTGAGGATGTCCTCCAGTCCCGACGTCGGACTTCCATCACCCCGGCGAGCGGGCCTGAACATCGGGCCGCCCGTAGCGGCGACAGCGGGGGGTTCAGTAGCCCCCCGACCACGGGAGGACAACAGAGGAGGATGACTGAATTTTTGAGCCTTCCCTCACAGTGGGAAACTTTGATCCCTCTGTGTGGGGATGTCTGTGTTAAAGACTATCGTGTTCTGTGCTCTTTATTATTCGTATGGTGACAACACATTTCATTGTACCAATTGGTACATGTGACAAATGTATCTTGTATCATGCTCTTACACCCTCACATTCTCACACCCTCACTCTCACACCCTCATAACCGCACACCTTCACACACACTCATACACACTCTCACACCCTCATACTCTCTCACACTCTCACTCACACCATCACACCACACCATGCTTCTTAAGAAATGTGTTATGAAAAACTAGGGCCAGTATAAATATGTCCATCGAGGCCTCAACAGCAACAGCGCAGGAACGGGTCCTCAGGCCCACAATGTTTGTGCCGAACATGATACCAAGGTAAACTGATCTAATCGGCCCGTACATGATCCATATTGCTCTATTCCTTGCATTTCCATGTCCCCATTTTAAAGCCTCAAACACCACTATTGTATCTGCCTCCATCACCACCCCTGGCAATTTGTTCCAGTCCCTGTTAGTCTGTGTAAAATAAACTTGCTCCTCATATCTCCATGAAACTTTCTCCTCTCACCTTAAAGTTATGCCTTCTTGTGTTGGACATTTCCACCCTGATAAAAAGATTCTGACTGTCCACCCTATCTATACCGCACATAATTTCATAATATCCAACCTCTCCCTGTCACTGAAACCCGCTAATCCAGACAACATTCTGGTAATCCTCCTCTGTACCCTCTCCAAAGCCCCCACATCCTTCCTGCAATGGGACAAGCAGAACTGCACACAACACTCCAAATGTGGCTTCACCAAGATCCTGTAGAGCTGCATCATGACTCCCTGAATCTTATATTCAATGCAACCTAGTAATGAAGGCAAACATACCATACGCTTTCTTTACCAGCCTATCTACTTGTGCTGCCACCTTCAGTGAGCTATGAACTTGGACTCCAAGATCCCTCTGTACATCAATGCTGTTAAGGGGTTTGCCATTAACTGTAACTTTCCCCTTACATTCAACCTCCCAAAGTGCATCACCTCACATATGTTCAGATTAAACTACATTTCTCCACCCGTTTCTGTCGCTGATCTCTATCTGCTGTGTCTTCTGACAGCATTCCTCACAGTCTGCAACTCTTCCAGTTTTAGTGTCGTCAGCAAAGTTACCCATCAACCCATCTACATTTACTTCTAGGCCATTTATCATAAACAGCAGAGGTCCCAGCACAGATCCCTGCAGTACTCCACTAGTCACAGACCTCCAGCCACAATATATATCCACCTTCCACCACAACCCTCTGTCTTCTATGAATAAGTCATCATGGATTCTGTTTCTCTTCGTCTTCTGGATCAGCCTTCCATGAGGGACTTTATCAAAAGCCTTACTGAAATCCACGTATGCATCATCCACTGTTCGACCTTCATCAATCTCCTTTGTCACCACTTCAAAAAATCTCAATCTAATTCAGTGAGACACAAAGGCAATGCAAGTTGTGGATGTGTGGAATGTGCTGCCGGCTGGCGGTGCTGGAACCAGACGCAATAATAACGTTTAAGAGACTGGCAATGAATTTGTAGGAAATGAATATGGAGCATGTTGAGGCAGATGGGGATTGATGAGTTTGAATGTTTTATACTGGCATCTTTGTCAGCACAGACAGCGTGTTCCTGTGCTCTACACTACCTGCTGCACTGCTCTAAATAGGATGGGCATGTTGGGTCTCTTACTGAGGCTGAGGGACGTCTTTGAAATTGTGAAGCGTTACGTGAGTGCGTGCTGACAAAATGCTTTTACTGATGAGGTGTAGAACACGATGTGCCTGGGTTTCGAAGTTACCGGCGAGATAGAGAGCGGGGTAAAAGAGGAGTTGCTTTACTAATGAGGGAGAATGTCACTCAGAGACGATGTACTGGAGGGCACGTCTACCGAGGCGTAATGGGTTGGGCTCAAAAATAAGAAAGGAGCAATTACTCTCATTTTTTATTTTTATTTTTCCCCCCCCCCGTAAATGATTTTTATTAGATTTTCAAACAAATGTACAATTTACAAGGGAAGGTAGAAAGCTCAAACAATTTAAAAAACACTTAAACAATATTATCAAATAAAAATATTAACATTTTTATCTATAGTATATTCAACCTCCTGTGGTGACCAGCGTTCACAGAAGGCCTCCACAGTCCCCATGGACACCGCGTGTTCCCTTTCTAGGGACACGCGGGCAAGGACGTAACCCCGGAAAAGGGGTAGGCAGCCGACCGCTGTGCGGCCATCGACTGCCCGCTGCCTGGACCCGCGAATGGCCATCTTGGCCAGGCCCAGGAGCAGACCAACAGGGAGACCCCCTCCTTCCTCCCGACCCTCCCCCCTCTGTGCCCATAAATTAATAGCGTTGGACTAAAATGTAGCCAAAACTTGAGGAGCAGCCCTTTCAGATACTCGAACAGTGGCTGCAACCTCTCACACTCTATGTACACATGGAACACGGTCTCTTCCTCTCCGCAGAAATGACAAGCAGGGGAAGATTCCGTGAACCGGCTCAAATACCTATTACAGGCCACGGCTTTGTGCAACACTCTCCACCCCAGGTCCCCGATGTAAAGGGGGAGGACTCCCTTGTAGAGAGACCTCCACTGGGGATCGCTCCCCTCGTCAGGTGGTAACACGGACCGCCAGGGTGTGTCTGGACGGAAGACGAGGGTGAGGAAGTGGAGAGTGTGCAAGAGCAGCCTGTACAGTACGCGCCTCTCCGCGTCACAGAACGGCACGCTGGGCATCTCGGAAAGGCGGCTCACGTTACATGGGGCCGGCTCTCGGGGAGGGACCCGGGCCGTGGGCCCTATGAACAATTCCGACTGAGCGGGGGTAAGCTCGTCCGGAATCGCTCCATGCACACGCCTCTCCTCAACACCCACCGTCACAGCCACGACACCCCCCTCCCCCTGAGGAGCAGGGCCCTGGCTGAAGGTGACCAAATTCCTGGCCTTCAGGAGGTCACGGTAAAAGCCAGGCAGCTCCCGCCTAGCCCGCCTAGCGCGTCGACTCATGCCCGCTACCGGGAGCCGTGAGCCCTCCTGAAGGCAGCGCCCCTGGCGGAAAAAGTACGTCGCCAGCACGTGCCATTTAGGACGGTAGTCCGAGTAGACGTACCTCCGCAGGGTCAATTACTCTCATGGGATTATATTACAGGCCTCCCAATAGCCAGTGGGACAGAGAGGATCAGATATGTAGCCAGGTTACAGAAGGATGCAATAACCACACGGTGGTTGTGGTGGGAGACTTTTTCCTCAATATTGACTGGGACTTACTCGGTCAAGAGGATTAGATGGGGAGAATTAGTTAGGTGTATCCAAGAAAGTTTCCATAAACAGTATGCGGATAGTCTGACTGGAGGAGGGACCGACCGTAAGGGACCATACTGGACCTTGTATTGGGAAACAAGCCTGGAAGACCATCTTGGAGATAATGATCACAACTCCATAAATTAAAAATACATTTTGAATGTTGGGGGAAGGTACTTGATTGGGGCAAGGCAGATTACCGTGGCATTAGGCAGGAGCTAACGAAGGTAGATTGTTATTGGTAAGTCCACAGATGATATGTGAGAGTTGTTTGAAGATCCCGCTGATCAATGAGCAGGGTCAGCATGGAGGGAGTAGGACGGCAAGGTAAGGGAAGTGTGGGTGACCAAGGTGGTTGTAAATTGAATCAGGAAGAAAAAGGAAGCAAGTGTAAGAAGGTGGCATCAGATGGGGCTTACGAGGAATATACAGCGAGTGGTAAAGAACTTAAGCAGGCGATTACAAGCGTCAAAAGGAGCCATGAAATGTAATTGGCGAGTCGGATTAAGAAAAATCCTAATGTTTTTTATATACGTTAAAAACAAGAGATGACCAGGGTGAAGGCAAGTTCTCTCAAGGATAAAGGAGGGGATCCATGCTCGGAGTCAGGATGTAGGTAAGGATATGATTGAACCATATCTATCTTGTGATAGGTGGAGTGCTTCAGGGATCGGTACTGGCCCATTGCTATTTGTGGTTTATATAAACGATTTGGGTAGGAATGTACAAGGCATGATAAGTAGGTTTGCAGATGACACTAACGTTGGTGGTATAGACAGTGAAGATGGTTATCAAAAATTGTAGCAGCTGCTTGAACAATGGGCTGAGGAATGGCGAATGGAGTTCAATGCATTGTGGGAAGTCAAACCAGGGCAGGGCCGTCACAGTGAATGGTAAGGACTTGTGGTGTGTGCAGAGCATAGGGATAGGAGAATACATACATAGTTCCCCGAAAGTGACGTTACAGGTAGATAGGGTGGTCAAGTATGTGCAGGGCAAGTTAAATTTTAAACTCTAAGCAATAACCCCCCCCCCCCCCCTCCCACATAAAGCTATGGCCTTTAGTATTGGACATTTCCACCCTGGGAAATATTCTGACTGTCTACCCTAACTATACCTCTCATCATTTTAATTAATTCTATCACGTCTCCCCTCAACCTACAACATTCCAAATAAAACTATCTGAGTCTATTCAACCATTACCTGTAGCTGAAACCCTCTGAGCCAGGCAGCATTCTGGTAAATCTCCTCTGCACCCTCTCCAAAGCCTCCATAACTTTCTTGTAATGGGGCGACTTGAACTGTAAACAATACTCCAAATGTCGCCTAACAAACGTCCCATAGAGCTGCATCATGAGTCCCTGACTCTTATATTCAATGTCCTTAAGGGCCTGTCCCACTGTACGAGGTAATTCAAGAGCTTTCCCGAGGTTAAAAAAAATCAAACTCGTGGTAAGTACGTAGAATAGACGTAGCTGCTACGTCGGAGCTTCGTGGACATCTCGTAGCGGCTCGTAACGCTAACGGCAGGTACTCGGGAAACGCAGTAACTCGTGAAATATTTTCAGCACTGTGAAAAATGTCCACGAGAGCCCGAGTACCTACGAACGGCTATTACCGTAATTCTCCGAGTTCGAATCAGGGGAAACTCGGGAGAACTCTTGAATTACCTCGTACAGTGGGACAGGCCCTTTAGCAATGAAGCATACCATATGCCTTCTTTACTATCCTATCTACGTGCTGCCACCTTCAGTCAATTATGGACTCCAAGATCCCTCTGCACAACTATGCAGTTTGGGGCTTGGCATTAATTGGATACTTTCCCATCACCTTCAAGCTGCCAAGGTACAACACCTCATATTTGCTTATTCGTGTTAAACTCCATCTGCCATTTCTCCGCCCCTTTCCACAGCTGATCTATATCCCACTGTATCTTCTGACAGCATTCCTCACTGTCTACAATTCCTTCAAGCGTACTCACCTGCATGTACATCCAGGACATTTATATATATCACAAACAGCAGAAGTCCCAGCACAGATCCCTGCAGAGCTCCATGGGTCTCAGACCTACACCCTGAATATCTACCGCCCATCACAAGCCTCTACAACGGCTAAGCCAGATCTGAATTTGAAATGAAAGCAGAAAATACTGGAAATGTTTAGCGAATCAGGCAGAATCTGTAAGGAGAGAAATAGGATCAATGTCCTCGCATTAGATTGACTTGTCCGATTCCCTGGGGCCAGGAGGTGAATGATTAAATAACTGTTTCTCAGGTTATCTAGAACTCATACTTGTGTTGCACAGGCATTAAATTTGGCTTTTATTCATTTGTTCTTTGTACCTTTTCATACCTCTAGTTTCCCTCTCCCCTGACTCTCGACCTGAAACGTCACCTATTCCGTTTCTCCAGAGATGCGGCCTGACTGCTGAGTTACTCCAGCATTTTGTGTCGATATCTTAAATTTGATCTGTCAGTCTTTACAAATTTACAGTAAGAAATAAAAAGCAGCTTTGAAAATCTTTCTGGATGGTCATTTGTTTGATGCACTTTGTTTCGTTACTTTGGGAAAATGTTGTGTTTCACACGGGACTACTGCAGTCTTGAGAGCCTTCTGAATCTTTCATATATTTATTATACATATTTCAGACAGAACTGAAGCCTGCTGGATAGAAGGGCCAGACAGGTTACAGACAGTGAAATTGGATTGTGGCCTTATTTTCAGAATATGGTGTGATTTTCCATGTCACCATGGAAAGAAGCAATGTGCACCAAATGTTGATTTAAAATAACCCCCAATAAGTAATTTCTTCACCATTTATTTATCCTTTTATTCTCTGAGGCCGTATTTGTTAGGGATGCCATTGATTACCAGAAAAGACGGTGGGGTGCCTAATATTTTCCCAGTCAAGACAGCAATCAGGCAGGGCAGAATAGCAGGGAATGTGCAGGATATGAATTTTTAATGTATGGTACAGAACACAGTTCGTGATGCACAGCTGCGTTACTCTCCTGAGCTTACAGATTTTGTGCTTTACTGAACAGAACATGTACTGGGGGCTCAGTACTTCAGTTTGTATTAACCCTTTGATTGTGCAAAAGTTAATTTCCCAAAGGGCCATAAGTATCTACTAGATGGAAGATCTTAAATAATGCAGTTGCTCGGTGGTTATCACCAGGGAATTACTAAAATAATATGTGACTACTTTTGTACTACGTGTTTTTTCATCACACAGTGTGATGTTAAAACCTAAAGAGACCTTGAATAAAGATTCCATTCATCATTTATGACTTCTTATTTGTGACAGTGAATGTATCTTTCACTAAATCCTGCGCTTGAGGTAATTCGATGTATATGATGACTTTTCTGGTCAGGTAAAATGATCTTTTCCTCATCATGAATATGGGTTTCTTTGTTCCCTGCCGCCACTTCGGAAAGAAAATTCTATTAGCATAATGACAGTATTACATCTGAAATAATGTTAAATGTATGTATTTTTGTGCGTACAGTGCCCTCCATAATGTTTGGGACAAAGGCCCATCATTTATTTATTTGCCTCTGTACTCCACAATTTGAAATTTGTAATAGAAAAAATCACATGTGGTTAAAGTGCACATTGTCAGATTTTAATAAAGGCCATTTTTATACATTTTTGTTTACCATGTAGAAATTACAGCAGTGTTTATACAGTCACCCCATTTCAGGGCACCATAATGTTTTGGACACAGCAATGTCGTGTAAATGAAAGTAGTCATGTTTAGTATTTTGTTGCATATCCTTTGCATGCAATAACTGCTTGAAGTCTGAGATTCATGTACATCACCAGTTATATAGAAACATAGAAAATAGGTGCAGGTGGAGGCCATTCGGCCCTTTGAGCCAGCACCGCCATTCATTGTGATCATGGCTGATCGTCCCCAATCAATAACCCGTGCCTCCCTTCTCCCCATATCCCTTGATTCCACTAGCCCGTAGAGCTCTATCTAACTCTCTCTTAAATCCATCCAGTGATTTGGCCTCCACTGCCCTCTGTGGCAGGGAATTCCACAAATTCCACAAACAGTTGCTGGGTGTCTTCTCTGGTGATGCTCTGCCAGGCCTGTATTGCAGCCATCTTTAGCTTATTCTTGTTTTGGGGACTAGTCCCCTACAGTTTTTCCTTCAGCATATAAAAGACATGCTCAATTAGGTTCAGATCAGGTGATTGACGGCCACTCAATAATTGACCATTTTTTAGCTTTGAAAAACTCCTTTGTTGCATTAGCAGTAGATTTGGGATCATTGTCTTGCTGTAGAATGAACTGCTGGCCAATGATTTTTGAGGCATTTGTTTGAACTTGAGCAGATAGGATGTGCCTATACACTTCAGAATTCATTATGCTACTACCATCAGCAGTTGTATCATCAATGAAGATAAGTGAGCCAGTACCTTCAGCAGCCATACATGCCCAGGCCATAACACCCCCACCACCGTGTTTCACAGATGAGGTGGTATGCTTTGGATCTTGGGCAGTTCCTTCTCTCCTCCATACTTTGCTCTTGCCATCACTCTGATATAAGTTAATCTTCGTCTCATCTGTCCACAAGACCTTTTTCCAGAACTGTGGTTGCACTTTTAAGTACTTCTTGGCAAACTGTAACCCGGCCAACCTATTTTTGCAGCTAACCAGTGGTTTGCATCTTGCAGTGTAGCCTCTGTATTTCTGTTCATGAAGTCTCCTGCGGACAGTGGTCATTGACAAATCCACACGTGACTCAAGAGTGTTTCTGATCTGTCGGACAGGTGTTTGGGGATTTTACTTTATTATAGAGAGAATTCTTCTGTCATCAGCTGTGGAGGTCTTCCTTGGCCTTCCAGTCACTTTGCGATTAGTAAGCTCACCAGTGCTCTCTTTCTTCTTAATGATGTTCCAAACAGTTAATTTTGGTAAGCCTAAGGTTTGGCTGATGTTTCTAACAGTTTTATTCTTGTTTCTCAGTCTCATAATGGCTTCTTTGACTTTCATTTGCACAACGTTTGTCATCATGCTGAATAATAGCAATAAAAGTTTCCAAAGGTGATGGAAAAACTGGAGGAAAGACTAGGTGCTGAGAGCTCTCATATACCTGCATTAAGGTGGCAATTAAATACACCTGAGCAATTACAAACACCCGTGAAGCCATGTGTCCCAAATATTATGGTGCCCTGAAATGGGGGGACTGTGTATAAACACAGTTGTAATTTCTACATGGTGAAACCACAATGTATAAAAATACCCTTTAATAAAATCTGACAATGTGAACTTTAACCACATGTGATTTTGTTCTATTACAAATCTAAAATTGTGGAGTACAGAGGCAAATAAATAAATGATGGGTCTTTGTCCCAAACATTGTCCCAAACACTGTATCTATCGGTCTTTCATCTTTGATTATTTTACTTAACAATAATGCATTAATTTTTGTCTAGAAATTCTGAGTATGCAGGTGTACCGGACATTATGATTTCTTTTAATATTACAAAGGACCAGAAATGAAGGAAAAACAAGCTATTGTCTGTTTGAAATTTGTTTAACATTTCATATTATACTTCAGACTTTAGAGATACAGCACGGAAACGGGCCCTTTGGTCCACCGAGTCCGCACCGACCAACACTCACCCTGTACATTAGCACTATCCTATACACTAGCGACAACTTACAATTTGTATTACCGAAGCCAATTAACCTACAATCCTGCGCTTCTTTATAATGTTGGAGCAAACCAGAGCACCCGGTGCAAACCACTGCGCTCACATGGAGGATGTACAAACTCCGTACAGACAGCACCCGTGGTCAGGATCAAACCCGGGTCTCTGGTGCTGTAAAGCAGCAACTCTACCGCTGCACCACCGTGCCACCCCAATCCCAGGCCAGGTTGTGTAAGGGCATCTTACCACCAAAATGTCTGTATTCCATGTCTCTTCTGGATGCCTGGATCTTCCAAAAGAATCATGAGCCATTATGTTGACATAAATTTCAGTTCTTGAACATTTAATACAGAGTCTATTATTTTATGGTGAATGATTGGGTCAGTTCACTACTTAAGAGGAAGATGTTCTAGTACATGGGCAGCAAATGGACACACGGTGTCGCAGCTGATTTGATCTTGACCGCGGGTTCTGTCTGTGTGGAGTTTGCACAATCTCCGCGTGACTACGTGCATTTTCTCTGGGTGCTCTGGTTTCCTCCTATATCCAAAATACTTGTAGGTTTGTAGGTTAATTGGCCCTCTGTAAATGTCCCCTGGTGACAAGAAAGTGGGATATCATAGAACTAGTGTGATCGACGGTCAACGTGGACTTGGTGGGTCGAAAGGCCTGTTTCCCTGCTGTATCCCTAAACTAAACTAAAACCTCTCTCTCTGTCCCAGCCTGTTGGTCGTCCCTTTTACACCACCAGCCTCCATATTGAATGGATTGTCCTTTACAATTTCCACCACCACCAGACACATCTTCGCAAAAGTATTTGACAACTCCTTGCTACGCAAGTCATAGAATTATACAGCATAGTTGGATCAGCCTATGATCCAACTCATCCAAACTAGCGTACCCGAGCTAGTCCCACTCATATGCGTTTGGCCCATATACCTCTAAACCTTTCCTATCCATGTACGTGTCCAAATGTCTTTTAAATGTTGCAATTGTACTTGCCTTTATCACTTCGTCTGAAAGCTCATTCCATTTACACACCAACCTACAGAAGTGGATACAATTATGATTTTAATAAACGTTGGGATAGAAAGGTAAAGGGCCTGTCCCACTGTGGCAACCTAATTTGCGAGTTTAGAAGAGCTTGCGCTTGACTCAAACTCGCAGCATGGTCGACACGTGGTCCTAGGAGGTCACTGGAACTCTCCTTCATGCTCGAGGGAAGTTCCCGCATACTCGCGGCCTCAGGTTGGTCGAGGAATACTTTTCAGCATGCTGAAAAATTTTCCGCCAGTAAAAATTGGTCGGCATGGTTCTTTTGAACTCATAGTGCAGTGGAATGGGGTCGTTAGGCAGTCGAGGCAGCCGTAAGGCAATCTCCTTTGCTGACCAGGCATTTTAATTGGCTCATTGGAGTTTTCAGAACCAAAGAAAACCGACTGATAATGTTAAATACCCGCTAAACCTTATTAAAAGTTGTCTTGCTTCTTAAAAGTGTCTCCCCCCCCCCCCCCCCCTTCTCCCCTCTTCTCTCCCCTTCTCTCCTCCCCCTCCTCCTCCGTGCTCTCTAAAGGACTTACCGTTACTGTGCAGCCGTCTTTTACCTTCCTGTTCATCGCGGGTGTGAATTTCAGACAGCGCTCCCCTGCTTTCCCTGGCCCCCACCTTTGCGACGTGTCTATGTGTGTGTGTGTGTGTTGACAGTCAATCCAGCTCGCGGTTTCATCGCTGACGATCGATCCAGCTCGAGGTTTTTCAGGCGAGTGCCCTCGAGCTTGAAGGTCGAAGACAGTCACTGAAAAGTCGCGTTAGTGGGACAGGCCCTTAAGATTCACAGGGCTGTGACCACATGCAGGCAAATAGGATGAGTCCAGAATGCTAACTCGGCCGGCATGGACAAGGCAGGTTGAAGAGGCTATTTCCGTGCTGTGTGACTATAACTGTGTGAAAACATGTGCCTCTTGGGTCCTGTTAAATATTACCCCTCTCATCCTATATTTTTATAAATAATACTCCTCTTGCCCTTTAATATCAGACTCCCCTACTGTAAGAAAATATATACCTTATCTATGCCCCTCATGATTTAATGTACCTTCATGTCACCCCTCCTGTGAACCCTCTCCAAAGCCAGCACATCCTGCCTCAGATATGACGCCCAAAACTGCTCACAATATTCTAAATGTGCCTCGCCAGTACCTTATAAAGTGTCAGCATTACATCTTTGCTTTTATATTCTAGTTTCCTCAAAATGAGCATTGCATTTGCCTTTCTTACCACAGACTCAACCTGCAAAGTAACCCTTTGGGAATCCTGCACCAGTGCTCATAAGTCCCTATGCACCTCCGATATCTAAATCCTTCCCTATTGAGAGAATAGTCTACCCCATTATTCCTTTTGATTCTTTTTGACACTGAGAAATTGGGAAGCAGTTACAGAATTAACGGGAGTAAATGTGAAACTTGTGGTGGCACCTGTGGGCACTCTGGAATCACAGTGGAAAACTCTGCATGCTATCCAGCTAAAGCATTGTATACATGCGTACGATGAAGGCATATGAAGCACAACAGGTAATGCAAAAGGAAAATACTAAATATAATGTTGCACAATTATGGAGTTCCAGTTACAGAGAAAGTGAAGATATTAAAAATATGTCCTCTAAGGTAGGTTGGAAGATCAAGACTGCACCCTAGCTTATGGATGGGCTGTTCACTAGTGTGATAACAGCAGGGAAGAAGCTGTTCCTGAATCTGGTGATACTTGCTCTCCAGCTTTTGTATCTTTGGCTGAGGAGAGAGGGAAAATTGATAATGACTGGGGTGAAAATGGTCCTTGCGTTCCCAAGGCAGCGTGAAGTGTAAGGTGAGTCAATGGGGGAGACGGGGTGGTTTGTGTAATGATTGGACTACATCCACAACTCTGCAATTTCTTGCGTTCTTGGGCAGAGCTGTTCTTCATTCCAATAGAATGCTTTCTACAGTGCATCTGTAGAAGTTGGTCAGGGCTATTGGAGACATGCCGAACTTCCTTAGGCTACTGTGGAAGTCGAGGTTTTGGTGTGCTTTCTTGTCCGTGGCTTCAATGTGATTAGTCCAGGACAAATTGTTGGCCATCGAAGATAGACATAAAAAGCTGGAGTAACTCAGCGGGACAGGCAGCTCTCTGGAGAGAAGGAATGGGTGACGTTTCGGGTCGAGGTCTCTCTTATCTGAAGACGGGTCTCGACCAGAAACGTCACCCATTCCTTCTCTCCAGAGTTGCTGCCTGTCCCGCTGAGTTACTCCAGCTTTTTGTGTCTATCCGATTTAAACCAACATCTGCAGTTCTTTTCCACATAAATTGTTGGTAATATTTATGTCAAGGACGGGAAGCTCTCAAGCGTCTCCATTCACAACACAGTTGATGCTGTCTGGGCCATGCACAACATCTCAATAACTACCTCCTTCATTTTGCTGACATTGAAGGAGAGGTTGCAATCTTGTCCCTAAGCTAGCTCCTTCCACCATCTCATCTGTGTTCGAGATCCAGTCCACTACTTTGGTGTCCTCTGCAAACTTGTGAATGGAGTTTGAACAGAATGTGGCTGCATAGTTGTAAGTGTATCGGGAGTACAGTAAGGGTGTGGGAATGTATCCTTTGTTGGGCACCATGTTGAGAATGATCGTGGAGGTTGCTTTGTCACCAATCTCACTGATCATGGTCCATAGGTCAGGAAGTCAAAGATTCAGTTGCAGTGGGTTTGCTGACTCCTGGGTCCAGGAGTTCGGAGATTAGTTTGGTTGGGATTAAGGAATTGAAGGCGGAGATGTAGCCAATTAATAGAAGTTGGTGTCCATTTTATCCTGATGTTTCAATGATTAGTGAAGGGCCAGTGAGGTAGCACCTGCCTTGGTCCTGTTTCAATGGTAAGTGAATTGATCTATGCTGTCTAAGTATCAATTGGCAGTATGGTGCCTCATATATTTTATTTGAATTGTGATTTACAATATTTAAAAACTCTTGTGAACCTGAAATACTAATGACGTTAGGTGTTTCTTTTCCATTTTTCAGAGGGGGGATTTCTTGTGCGTGTGAATGCAACAGTTTACTCAAGTGACGTGGCCCAATGTTATAATAGTAGACTATTCATCAGTTAACATTAAGCATATCATGGGCACAGATATAAGGACCTTTTTGCGTTAGCCTCACAAATCTCAACCTTTTCTCATGGAAGATGGAAGCTAGACGCAAGGGGAAGGAAATGTTCTTCATCTTAGAATTTGCTGACATTTAGAGGTTGCCCTGTGTCAGGCATGATTGTGTTACTTGGCTTTTCAGCTATATTTTCTGAAGCAGAATTGAAGCAATCTGGAGAAAAAATAATTGAAATGAATTTACCATTATATTCTTTACATAACAGTGTGTACAGAATACAGTGTAATAATTGAACATATTGACAAATTTACCACTTTACAATTTATGCCGTTTTTGATTAAACCAATGTCTTTACTTTTACCATGGAAAAAATCATATTTGTAAGCAAAGAATTTGCTTTTAAAGTTAAATAATTGTCACTGTATCTCGGTACATGTGACAATAAGCTAAACTAAACTATACTAAACAAATGTAATGTGAATGTAGTAAGATGGAAGGTAGACAAAAATGCTGGAGAAACTCAGCGGGTGAGGCAGCATCTATGGAGTGAAGGAAATCGGTGGCGTTTCGGGTCGAGACCCTTCTTCAGACTATAGTTAAAATGCAGAAATTGATACAGCACGGAAACAGGCCCTACAGCTGACTTGTCCATGCAGACCCATTTACGCAAGTCCCACCTGCCCACGTTTGGCCCATATCCCTCTAAACATTCACTATCATTGCACCTGTCCAAATGTCTTTTAAATGCAGTTATTGTACTTACCTCAACTCTGTCTGTCAGCCTGTTCCATTTTCCTACCGCCCTATGTGTGGAAAAAGTTGCCCCTTGGGTTCCTATTAAATCTTTCCTCTCAAAGGAAGGGAATGGACCTGAGAATGTAGCATATATGGAATGAGCTGGCAGAGAAAGTGGTGGGGATGGGTATGATGATAACATTTAAACAACAGGTCAATGGGTAGGGAAGGTTTGGAGGGATTTGGGACAGGCAGAGGCAAGTGGTACTATCTCGGTTAGTAATTTGGTTGGCATGGGTGAGTTGGGCAGAAGGACCTTCTGTGCTGTACAGCACTGTGACTATTCTTCTTCTTCTTATCGAGTCCACACACAAGATTAGAAGTTGTTCAGCCAGAGCTGAACACACTTCTCGGCATCTGCACAATGGTGTCTGTCTTGCGCTTCTTGTGCTTCTTGTGCTTCTTGTGCATGGTGGTGGAAAGATTGGTTGAAACAGGGCCGCGACGTGAACGCTCTTTCCTTGGCCCCACTGTGACTATGAATGTTGCATATATTTTGTGAATGATAATTGCAGAAAAAATATTTTCTTTGTGTGTACACAAGAAACTATTTAAGTAAGTAACTAAGTAAGTTTATTGGCCAAGTATTGACATACAAGGAATTTGCCTTGGTGCAACTTGAATTTACCAGTTGCTGTGGCTATTTCCAGTTGGACTATTTTGTGGATTTATTGGCAACCAGAAACCAAATTCATGCTCCAGTTGGGAGGGTCAGTGTGGTTATGATTTAACATTTCCTGAGAACACGAGCACAAGCAGAACCCGTTCTGGGATGTCTGATTTTTGCCATGCATTGAAGGTGATATTAAATTGAAAGTGCTTCCAACATTGGTGCTAATGGTGACAACATTATTGAGAGTGTTCTACAAGCATTCCCATTAGAACGTTTTGCAGTGTGTCAAGAGGAAGTGTTACTTTATAAATCTGATGTTCTTTTTCCAACCACTTCATAAGTTATTATTTAAAAGCTGCCAATAATCTGCAGTGTGTTGTTTACCATTTTGGCAACAAGCCTGGATTTTCTTTCTCTCTATTCCAGTGCTGGCTTTAAAAATGGTTGCTTCTTTTTACTGGAGCTCTGCCAGTGATATATTTCATTCACAGTTTTGTTTATGATTTCTATCATCTACAATATGTTTTAAAGTTTTCTCATTCAGTTTCTGAGCAAGCATTTTTGGTACTTGCGATAGGCTTCCGGCCTGTTTGTCCGGAGGTCCGGACCAATAATCCATTCAACTTTGTACGCAGCTAAGTAGCTCGCAGCGGTGTGACCACGCAAAGTCTTCACAAACATCTGGGGACTGGGTGTCTTTCAGACGAGTCAAGTAACAGCCAGTTGTAGATGGTCGCACAGATTCACACTTAGTGGGCAATGTCTAGGCTGCTCCATGACAGTCCTGGGTATGTTCTGCCCCACCAACAGCCATCAAATCATAAGAGACAGTACAGTGGTGGGCGGATGGGCTGGAAGTAGCCAGTCGCCATGATGTCTCAGAGCATCAGATAACATGTAGGCAAGGAAGCAGTGTGAGCAGTTTTGGGCCCCAAATGAGTGGAAAGATGTGCTGGTGTTGCAGAGTATCCAGAGGAGATTTATGCGAATGATCCCAGGAATGATTGGGTTAACATATGATGAGAATTTGACAGCACTGAGCATGGACTCGCTGGAGTTTAGGAGGATGAGGGAGGGGACTTTAGTGTATGTGGGGAGGTTGTTTCCACTAGTTGGAGAGTCTTGGAGTCGAAAGCCCAGCCTCAGAATGAAAGGACATACCTTTAGACGGGACATGTGGAGGAATTTATTTAGCCAGAGGGTGGTGAATCTGTGGAATTAATTGCCACAGAATGCTGTGGAGGCTGTTAATTGATATTTTTAAGGTGGTGATTGACAGATTCCTGATTACTACGGGTGTCAGGGGTCATGGGGAGAAGGCAGGAGAATGGGATGAGAGGGAAAGATAGATCAGCCATGATTGAGTGGCGGAGTAGACGATGGGCCGAATGGCCTAATTCTGCTCCTATAACATATGAACATGAATCACACGCTGGTTATCAGTGATACTACTCAATCAGCTAAAGAATTGCTGTTTTCCTTCTTCATCTAAACTTGGAAGAGTTGAAAGAAGAAATGGCACAATATAGAGTCATAGTCATCTAGCACGGAAACAGGCTCTTTGGCCTATAATGCCAAACAGATGCCCCATCTAAGCAAGTCCAATTTGGCCCGTTTGCCTCTAAATCTTTCCTTTCCATGTACCTGTCCAAGTGTCTTTTCAAGAGTGCCTGACCCACTGAGCTACTCCAACACTTTATGTCCCGTTGTTTTTGATTCCCCTACCCTGGGTTAGAGACTTAATTTACCCTACCTATTTCCCTCATTATTTCATAAACCTCTATATGATCACCCCTCAGCCTCCTGCGCTCCAAGGAATAAAGTCCTACCCTGCCCAACCTCTCCTTATAGCTCAGCCCCTCAAGTCCTGGCAGCATCCTAGTATATCTTCTCTGCACTCTTTTCAGCGTAACAACATCCTTCTTATAGCAGGATGACCAGAACTGGACATAGTACAAAGAAGAGACTCTCCCTAATCACCTGCTCCCTTTTTGCCCTCCTGATTTCATTCTCATGCTCCTCAGTTGCAGAATCTCCGTCAGGGATACACTTGATCCCAGCTGCCCATATCTGGTCCATGCCTCCTTTTTCCTGACCAGACCATCAATTGCTCTCATCATCCAGGGTTCCTTACTGCAAGCTGCCTTGCCCTTCACTCTAACATGAACATGCACGCACTCCTTGAACCCTCACCACCACTCTTTTGTAAGCGTCCCACTGCCTGGACCTTCTTTTGCCCGCAAACATCCGAATCCAATCAACTTTAGCAAGTTCCTGTCAAATGCCATCAAAGTTGACCTTACACTAATTCAAAACATTTACTTGTCGGCCCGCCCTGTCCTTATACAAAACTAATTTAAAACGAATAGAACCATGGATAATAATTCCCGTTGACTATTTGGGGACTAGTATATTGTCTGGGAGGGAGAGTTTGATATTTATCACCAAGAGCGGCTTGCTTTTATTAAACTAAATGTTATTCCCTTTATCCTGTATCTGTACACTGTGGATGGCCTCGATTGTAATCATGTATAGTCTTTCCGCTGACTGGATAGCATGCAACAAAAAGCTTTTCATTGTACCTCGCTACACGTGACAATAAACTAAACTACCTAATAAACTAAACTAACTAGACAATCACTGGTGGAATGTTAAAGGATGTAACTGCCAGACTAAGTCTGCAGGATAAATCATCTTGACCTTTTATCAGATCAGATTGAAGCATCCAGGCGTTAGTGATGGGGGACAACTAAACAGTTAATGGGAGGAGACTGCCCTTCCTCAACCGACGCAAGGCTCGACAAACGACTAGACCGTGATAACTGAGAAGTAAATAGATGATCCATCTTTACTTCCTCCTGAGTCCCCATTGTCACAGAAGTCAGTCTCCAGCCAATTCAATATAATCTATCAAATACAAGGAGTGGCGACACACTGGTTACAGCAAAGGCTGTGGGGCAAAACAACATCTCAGCAGTAGTACATGAGAACTGGCATCTCCTCATCAGGCTGCTCCATTTTACTCAGTGAGATGGAAAATTGCCAGCTATGTCCTGTAAACCAAAGGTCCGACATCCATTTATGCTCATTCATATGTAGAAATAAAGAACTGCAGGTACTGGTTTATACTATAGGTAAGACACACAGTGCTGGCGTAACTCAGGGGGTCAGGCAGCATCACTGGAGAACATGGACAGGTGACGTTTCAGTTTAGGACCCTTCTTCAGACTCTATTTCCAGCTCATTCATAGTCTGGAATTTGCCAAAAACAACAACTAGTCTTAGTCATGTGGACCAGAAAAACGGCTACATTGTCATAAAACATGACTCGATCTATCGATATCTAGTCTTGCTTATTGAATTGTTAAACGCCGTCTGAAATGGCGTAGCAAGCCACACAGTTGTCAACACCACCTTCTTACGGGGCAATTTGGAATGGGTGGTAAATGCCACCAGTGCTTTCCACCAATACTCAGATCCCCCCAAAGATTGATTCAACAATAGGGTGGCACTGTGGCGCATGGGCGGAAATCGCTTTTAAAACATGGGGGGGGGGGAGGGACAATGAGGCTTAACATCTAGGACAGGGGTCGGCAACCTAGAGCACACGAGCGGGATCCGGCCCGTAACTCAAAATCATCCGGCCAGCAGGCGTTTTGTTTTCAATTTTAGTTTTCGCGACCTGGGAACTACAGCCAGTTCCCAGACCAGCAGGCAACCTGGGAACTGCAGCCAGTCTCGGGGCATGCAGGCGACCTGGGTGCTTCAGTCAGACCTGGGGCAAGCGAGCCGACCTGTAGTGCCCAGGGCTGTAGTGCCCACGTCATAAAACATGGGGGAGGGTGGGGGGGATGGTCCCCCACCTCTCAAAACATGGGGGGACTCCCCCCCTCCCCCCCCCCCCCCCGTTCTCCCCCCGTTCTCCCCCCCCCCGTTCTCCCCCAGGATTTCCGCCCATGGGTGCAGCGGCACATTTGCTGCCTTACAGCACCAGGGACTTGCGTACGACCCTGACTACAGGTGCTGTCTGTACAGAGTTTATACGTACTCCCCATGACTGTGTGGGTTTTCTCTGGGTGCTCCGGATTCCTCCCACGTTGCAAAGACATGCAGGTTTGCTTCGGTAAATTGCCCTTAGTGTGTGGGATAGAACTAGTGTATAGATGATCGTTGGTCGGCGTGGACGGTGGGCCGAAGGGCCTGTTTCCACACTCTATCTCTAAACTGAACTAAACTAAACTACACTGAAGGAGTCCATGCATTGGGCAATGCTCTACATTTAGTGGAGGTCGGGTATCTCTGTGCGAATGTGCAGAGTAAAATAGGAAATAACCTCTTTAGGGTTGGAAACTGTGAGGGCCTTTTCGGGTTATTTATAAATTTAATATAATTTATATATAATAGTATTACAATCATTGCATTGACAAATGCAATGCATATCTTTGACTCTAATGCTTTAAAGTGAGAAGTAAAGGTTCATCTTTTAGAAAAGTGTCAGAAAATCTATTCCTAGCTAACCTGCATGCTCAGCTGGCCTTCAATGTGATAAATTAATTACTGCATCATGTCATTTGGCACTTATATATGTTGCTTAATCACCCGTTTCATTTCTCAGCATGTCCTGCCTTTGTGGGTCCAGATACTTAAAGCAGAAGGTCTTAATAACTCCCTTGTTTCTCAAAATTCCACAATTCATTATCTGCAACTGATTTTTGAAATCATTAAAACTGAAGGAAAACCTTACACACATGTGCAGGAGAGGGATTGGCAAATCCCGTATTCGCCAAAAAACCTATATCATGTACTGTTTTAAAATGATTTTTACTTATGTTTACTCTTGAGTATTTTTGTGACAGAGAAAGAAATATAAACACAGTAACAACATTTGAAGGTACTATAACAACATTTCAAAGGCATTTGGACAGCTACATGGATGGGAGGGGTTTGGATAGATATGTGCCAGGTGCAGGCAAGTGGGACTAGTGCAGATGGGGCATCTTGCTCAGCATGGGCAAGTAGGGCCAAAGGGCCTGTTTCCGTGCACTATAACTCTATGAATCCAATTGTTTGTATGGAATTAAAACAATTTTGTTGTATTCTTCAATACATTCACCTTAACCAACTGCTCCTAATGATTAATTTTGGGGATAACCCTCTGTACAACATGCCTCTTATTTCTATTCATTAAATGAAAGGATCTAAATATAGACATCTTAGCACAAAACATTTTGATGTGGCACATGTTAAAATATGCATAATGTGTGACGATATTACATAACAATATTCTTTACTGGGCTTGCATTAATATTAATGCACTCATTTGAAACTGCCGTTTGCCGCTGCATTTTCGTGAGAGGATTGAGTTTCAGCTATGTTTGAAAGCACTAGATCTGCCTTTGACACACAGCGGCATGCTGGAGCCCTTCTCATTAATCAGCCAACCTCTCATATCCAGGTATCCAATGTCATTAAAGCTTTGCACAAAAACGCAGCCTGATCATTAAGTTGAGATAAATAATTCCTTCAGTGCAATAGGGATGAAACCTTTGTAATTTATACATAGAGTCATTATGACTTTATGTCATAGTCATATACCGTGGATATAGGCCCTTCGGTCCAATTTGCCCAACCAACAAGCCCCATCTACACTAGGTACACAAAAATGCTGGAGAAACTCAGCGGGTTCAGCAGCATCTATGGAGCGAAGGAGGTAGGCAACGTTTCGGCGCGAAACGTTGCCTATCTCCTTCGCTCCATAGATGCTGCTGCACCCGCTTAGTTTCTCCAGCATTTTTGTGTACCTTTGATTTTCCAGCATCTGCAGTTCCTTCTTAAACCCATCTACACTTGTCCCATCTGTCTGTGTTTGGCCCATATCCCTCTAAACCTATCCTGTCCATGTACCTGTCCAAATATTTTATAAATGTTGTAATAGTGCCTGCCAACTACCTCCTGTGGCAGCTCATTCCATATACCAACCATCCTTTGTGTAAAATAAAAATGTTGCCCCTCAGATTTCTATTAAATGATTGTTTAGAATAAAGGTAAGGGCATGTCTATTCTAAATTAAATGTGGTCAAATGAAATTGTATCGAACTGCTGAAATATGCTGGTTTAGATTTTAGTTTTTGTGCCCACTTAAATGAGGATGATTATTTGGACGGGTACATGGATGGGAGGGATATGGGCTGGACGCGGGCAGGTGGGACTCGTGTAGATGGAGCATCTCGGTCAGCATGGGCAAGTTGGGCCAAAGGGCCTGTTTATAATAAATTTAATTAAAAATGTAATAGATTTTAATGAATCTTAATCAATTAAATTAAAATTGTAAATTAGTTCAGGAAATGGGTGTATTTGATGCACAAGAATGCCGCTGGGTTGGTTCAAAGTCACTGAGTCATATAGAACAGCACAGCAACAGTGCCTTTGGCTCACTGCCTCCATGCCAACCTTATTGCACAAAACAGCTTTTATTTTCCCTGTCTAGAATTTTGTCAGTGCCAACAGGGAGAATGGAAAGGAAGGTGAGTAAGTGTGTTACTGGGACTCAGGCCAAGTAATCACGGGGACGACAGGCCTGGTGCTGGGGAGAGATGTTGTTGGGGGTGACTCATTTACTGCCAGACAGTTGCAAATTCTGATGTAGATTTGCTCTTGGTGAACACCACGGAGTTTGGTAATACATGGTAAACCACACTGTGGTACAGAACTCAAGTCCGGCACATCAAATTTAACGTTCCTCAAAACCTAGTCCTTCTCAAACCATCTGAGAATAGAAGTGAAGAAGTGATAAATGAGGAAATATTCCACGTAGGGGCCTGGGAAGTGTGATATTGCAGAGGGATTGAGTACAGGTACATAATTCCCTGAAATCGGTGTTACAGGTAGATAGGGTGGTCAAAAAAGACCGGAGGGGTCTTGACCCGAATTGGCAATCATTTTTCCCGACCGGCTGAGTTACCGGCACGTTGTGTCTATCCTCTGGTTAACAAAGGCTTTTGGTACATTGGCCTTCACTAGTCAGAGTAAGTATAGAAGTTGTCACCTTATGTTATAGTTGCAGAAGATGTTGACGAGGCTGCACTTGGAGCATTGTGTTCAGTTTTGGTTATCCTGCTTTAGGAAGGATGTCATTGAACTGGACAGAGTGCTGGAGTAGCTCAGCGGGACAGGCTACATCTCAGGAGGAGATGTTTCAGGTTGGAACGATCTCCTGAGATGCTGCCTGACCCACTGAGCTACTCCAGCACTCTGTCAACATTTGCAACTTCCAGTCTATTGGCATCAACATTGACCTTTAACTTGAGGGCCTGCCCTAGTCCTTTTCCAGAACCATTTTAAAGCTGATAGAAGTGTAGTTGCTGCCTTCCGAAAGCCTCCCTCATTGATACTTAAGACACTTGCCCAGCCAGTTTCCTAAGAGTTGGTCAGTCTTGTCCTTTCCCTTGTCGGGCCCTCTACATAGTGCCTGAGGAAACCTTTCTGAACACATTTGACAAATTCTATACCATCTGAGCCCTGGCGCTAAGTAATCCCAGTCTATATTGGGATAGTTAAAATTCTCAATGATGTCAACCTTATTAGTCTTGTAGGTGGATAAAGAGGAGAAGATGTAAGGTGCACCTTACAAGGTGCTCATCCCCATTTTTATTTCTCAGCTCTGCCCATATAATCTCACTGGATGAATCTTCAGCAATGCATCTCAGACCACTGCCTGAGAATGTATTTCTCCTTGCTGAATAAAGCAACCCTACTCTTTTACCTGCACTTCTATCTCGTCTGCAACCTGTACCCTGGAACATTAAGCTGTGTTAACCATGTTGTCGTATAATGGTAATAACGTCCCAGTCGCACGCATCCATCCACGCTCTGAGTTAATTCACTTTATCCATTAGGACTCTCACATTGAAATAAATGAAATCTTTTCTAGCTCCCTGCCCTGCTCATGCCCATGCTCTTGCCCCATGGCGCATTGAGAAGAGGGCGAGGCCCAGATGGTGGGGATCCTTGATGGTGGACAATGCCATCTTCTTGAGGCAGTGCCTCATGTAGATGTGTTTGATGGACACATGTATTCTTCATACCATTTAAAAAGGATTGAGACACGCACTTGAATCAACAAAGCAAATATGGGTAAGTGGGACAAATCTAGACGTACAACACCCAGCATGGATGTGGTGGACCAAAGAGCTGTACAACTCGATGACACAAAGCTGTGTATATAGACCATTGGCCTTTTGCACACATTTGGTGTATTAGAGTTTACTTGGCAGTTGAAGAGTGATACTGTTGGTAGAATGGAGAAACTGCAGATGCTGGATGGCACAAAAGGACACAAAATGCTGGAGTAACTCAGCTGGTCAGGCAGCATCTCCGGAGAACATGGATAGGTGAGGTTTGGGTCGAGACCATTCTTCTGACCCTATACCCAATACAGATACTATCAGTTGGGACACTCAGATGGTGGTCCAGTGGTGGCTAGCCTGCCCCAGTGGAGTGCTGGAGAATCCATAACCTCCAACTCAAGTTTGTGATGGGAGAATCTTCAATGGTCTTCACTGAATTGAGAAGAGTTACTGTGGGTTATAAAACATTGCCATTGTCATTTAAATGTTGGGATCTAATCTTTATCTGTGCACTTTTGTGAAATGTAGGAATAGAGTGAGTCCATATTGTGGCTGGGCTGATCCAGGAAATGAAAGCCCCACTTTGCTGCTCTTTGTTACCCCATCAACATTTTTCTTTCTGATACATATCCAATTTCATTTTGGAAATTACTTTTGAAATAGTTTCTGCCAACCTGTCAGGGTATATATAGAGGTCATAACCCACTGATTAAAATGATTTCTCATCTATCCTCTCCTACTTCTGTCCAAGCATTATTACCATTTATTTAATCAGTGTCCTCTGGTTACCTATCTCCCCTATCAATGTACATCATCAAAACTACTCAGAATTTTCCCTTAATCTGCACAATTGCAAGAATAAACCTCGCTAAACTATAATCCTAATTCCTGGTAACATTCTGGTAAACCAGCTCTGTGCACCGACAGACTGATACATTACACATAGAACAGCACAGGAGCAGGCCCTTCGGCCCACTATGTTTGTGCCCAACTAACTTCATGTACTGCACTGGTCTTGCTCACCTGGAAGGACTGCTGTTGTCCTGGGATGGATATGACGGAGGGAATATATGGACGGGCGTTTCGTCTCCTGCGGTTGCGTGGGGAAGTACCCGGGGAGGCGATGGTCTGGGTGGGAAGGGATGAGTGAACCGGGGAGTTATGGCAGGAGCGGTCTTCCTGGAAGGCGGAAAGAGGTGGGGATGGAAAGATGTGACTAGTGGTGGGTCCCGACCCTGAAGGTCACATCCATGATATCCAGAGATGCTGCCTAACCTGTCGAGTTACCCCAGCACTTTGGGTTTTATTTGTAAACCTATATCTGCACACCCTTGTTTCCACACCTTCTGCATAAGCTTTTTAGGTGCTCTATTTTGTCCTTGACTGGTCAGTTAATTGGCCACTGTAAATTAGACTTAGTACGATGTCGATGGGCATGTGTGCAATACGTTGTAACGGTACAGGCAAATAAGGAGAGGGGAGTGGGACTAACGGCATTGCCCAAAGGAACTCAGCATGGATCTGATGTGCCGAATGGCCTCTTCTTTGTCTTTAGACAGCTACAGTGTGGAAACAAGCCCTTCAGCCCACGGAGTCCGTGCCGACCAGCGATCCCCCATACACTAGTACTATCCTACACTCGAGGGACAATTTACAATTTTTTTTTACCGAAGCCAATTAACCTACAAACCTGTACTTCTTGGGAGTGTGGGAGGAAACCAGAGCACTCGGAGAAAACCCATACGGTAACAGAGAGAACGCACAAACTCCATACAGACAGCTCCCGTAGTCAGGATTAAACCCGGGTCTCTGGCACTGTAAGGCAGCAACTCTACTGCTGCGCCACCGTGTCACCCCGGCATGATAAATAAGTGACTGAATTCTACTGAGCAGTCCAAGTTATTTCAACCATATCTAATACATGCGTTTGTGCACTGATTGATGTGAATTAGTTCAAAACTTGAAAAGCAAGAAACTATTGATGCTTTCAATAGAACTTAGAACAGTACAAACCCACAACGTGTGTGCCAAACATGATGACAAGTTAAATTGATCTCATCTGCCTGTACATGATCCATATCCCTCTATTCCCTGCACTTCCATGTGCGTATCCAAAAGCCGCTTAAACGCCACTATCGTATCTGCATCCACCACCACCCCAGGCAATGTGTTCCAGGCCCCCATCACCCTATGTAAAACAACGTGCCCCGAACCTCTCCATGAAACTTTCCCCCTCTCACCTTATAGCTGTGCCCTCTAGTGTTGGACATTTTCACCCTGTGGAAAAAAGGTTCTGACTGTCTACCCTGTCTATGCTTCTCATAATTGTATTTACTTCTATGAAGTCTCCCTTCAATCTCTGATGTTCCAGGGAAAACAATCGGTCTATCCATCCTATAGGTGAAACTCTCTAATCCAGGCAGCATTCTGGTAAACCTCCTCTGCACCCTCTCTAAAGCCTCCACATCTTTCCTGTAATGGGGTGATCAGAATGTCACACAATACTCCATATGCGGCCTAACCAAAGTCTGCTTCATGGCTTCCTGACTCTTACATTCAATGCCCCTAGTAATGAAGGCAAGTATACCATATGCCTTATTCACCACCCGAGCTACATCTTCAGTAAGCTATGAACTTGGACTCCAAGATCCCTCTGCACATCAGTGCTGTCAAAGGTCTTGCCATTAACTGTAACCTCCCAAGTGCAACACCTCACACTTGCTCGGGTTAAATTCCATCTGCCATTCCTCTGCCCATTTCTGCAGCTGATCAATATCACGCTGTATCTTCAGACAGTCTTCCTCACTTTTTGCAACTCCACAGTTTTGGTGTCATCAACAAACTTACTCACCAACCCATGTACATTTACATCCAGGTCATTTATATATCAGAAAAAGCAGAGGTCCCAGCACAGATTCCTGCAGAACTCCACTGGTCATAGACCTCCAGCCTTAATATTTACCTTCCACCATAACCCTGTCTTTTATGAATAACACTGTTCTGAATCCACATGACCAAATCATTGTGAATCCCATCCATCTTAATCTTCTGGATCAGCTCAACATGAGGGACCTTATCAAAAGCCTTACTAAAATCCATGTGGGAGAGTCTAGGACCCGAGGTCATAACCTCGGGTCCTAGAGGTCATGAAAATGGTGGGCCGGCGTCTGCAGAGACTTACAAAGAAAACTGGACTAACTATTCACCACCAAATGCATACAGATCATCTTCTCTCATATAAAGATGCCCTGACTGCTGCTAAATCCCCCTACTACTCCAACATCATCAACAACAGTGAAAATAACACTCGGACTTTATTCTCCACTGTCAACAAACTACTTAAGCCTCCTGAAACCTCGAATCACCTCACCTCCACTGCTCAGTGTAATACGTTTTTGGACTTCTTCAGTACCAAAATCACCAGCATTCATCACCAATTGAACTCTTTCTCAGCTTCTGCTCACAACAGCCCACCCTGGACTTCCACACTGGACTCCCCACTCTCCACCCTATCTACTTTCCAGCTTCCAACAGTCGAAGAAATAACTAAACTCATCACCAAGTCGAAGAACTCCTCCTGCTTGCTTGATCCCATCCCTACTGTCCTGGTTAAATCCTGTCTGCCCTCTATCTCACCCATCATAACGTCCATAATTAACTCCTCCCTATCAACTGCTACTGTCCCTACATCTCTCAAAACAGCTTCTGTCACCCCGATTCTAAAAAAACCAGGTTCTGATCCAAACAATCCAAATAACTAACGCCCCATCTCCAACCTCCCATTCATCACTAAACTCTGGAAAGGACAGTAGCGACACAACTTCAAGTCCACCTTCAAAACAATAATCTCTATGAACCATTTCAGTCCGGTTTTCGCCACAATCACAGCACTGAAACAGCCTTGGTAAAAATTACAAATGATCTCCTTCTCGCAGCTGACACCAGTCACTTATCCATTCTGATCCTCCTCGACCTCACAGCAGCCTTTGACACCATCTCCCACCCAATTCTTCTGGAACGTCTATCTGCCACCGGCATCAACAACAATGCACTACACGACAGAAAACAGTTCATCCAGGGAAATAAAGTCACATCCACAACTGCCACAGTCACCCATGGTGTTCCTCAGGCAACGGTGCTGGGGCCACTGCTTTTTATCATCTATATTCAAACTCTTGGCAATATTCTACGTCATTTTGGAATCAATTTTCACTGCTACGCCGATGATACACAACTTTACCTCTCCACAAAACCAAACACCTCCCTTCCCCCAACTGCCCTCACCACCTGTCTTCAAGCTATCAGCAACTGGATGTCACTCAACCTTCTAAAACTCAATGGAAATAAAACAGAAATCATGCTAATTGGCTCAAAGTCTATACTCTCCAAAACCCACCCGTTCACCATTTCAGTTGATGGCTCACCCATACCCACCTCCTCCCATGTCAAAAGTCTCGGCGTCATTCTGGACAGTACACTTTCCTTTGGCCCCCACATCAGCAATATCACACGCTCTGCATACTTTCATCTCCGCAACATCTCCAGAATCCGCCCCTCCCTCTCCAAAGACAATACAAATGTCCTCATCCACGCTCTGGTCACATCCCGCATCGATTACTGCAACGCCCTCCTCACTTGCACCTCCAATAAACTTCTTCATCACCTCCAATGCATTCAGAACTCTGCAGCCCGGATCATCACCCGCACCAGATCATCGGACCACATCACACCCATCCTCACTCAGCTCCACTGGCTCCCTGTGCACCACTGGATTAACTACAAGATTTTACTGCTGACCTTCAAAGCCCTACACCACCTTGCTCCCCAATACCTCTCTGACCTGCTGCTACCATACACTCCTTCCCGGTCACTTCGTTCCTCCTCAGCTGCAATTTTAACTGTCCCCACATTTAGACTCAGCACCATGGGTGCCAGAGCCTTCAGCTGCTCTGCCCCATGTCTCTGGAACACTCTCCCACCTCCCATCCGTCACCTGGACACTATCGATCAATTCAAATCACAACTCAAAACACACCTGTTTAGATTAGCATACCCGACATAACTTCCACCATGTTCACCCTGATTTTAATGACTTAAAATGTCTTGTGTATTTTTTTAAACTTTTATTTATTTCTTTATTTATTTATTTTTAATCAACTTGATTTTAATATTGATAAATGTATTGTGATTTTATGTCCTGTAAGGTGTCCTTGGGTGTCCAGAAAGGCGCCAGCAAATAAAATGCATTATTATTATTATTAACCTCAGAATAAAATGTTCCTTTAGCAAGGAGTTTAGCGAGGAGGAATTTCTTTAGTTAGATGGTGGTGAATCTGTGGAATTCAATGACACAGAAGGCTGTGGATATTTTTAAGGAAGAGATAGATAGATTCTTGATTAGTACGAATGTCAGAGGTTATGGGGAAAAGGCACGAGAATGGGGTTAAGAGGGACAGATAGATCAACCATGATTGAATGGCCTAATTCTGCTCCTTTTACTTATGAACATCCACCGCCCTACCTACATTAAACTTTTTTCTCACCTCCTCATTTCCCTTCTACATTTATAAATTCTCCTGTTTTTGTATAAAGGCTCATAATAGTGGATCTACAGTGCCCTCCATAATGTTTGGGACAAAGACCCATCATTTATTTATTGGCCTCTGTACTCCACAATTTGAGATTTGTAATGGAAAAAATCACATGTGGTAAAGGTGCACATTGTCCGATTTTATTGAAGGCTATTCATATACATTTTGGTTTCACCATGTAGAAATTACAGCTGTGTTTATACATAATCCCTTTCCTGCTGGACATATACAGGAAGAGATGTATCAGCAGAGCCATCTCCATCATCAAAGACCCCTACCACCCATCGCATCACATATTCTCCATCCTGCCATCTGGGAAGAGGTACAGGAGCATTAGCTGCAAAACCAGCAGGATGCTCCTCAGCTTCTTCCCGCAGGCTATAAGACTGATAAACGGACTTTGCCTCCTGCCAAAGTATCGCGCACCAACCACCAACCTGGACACACTGCAGCAGAGGCACTGTCGTGCCGCTGCCGATCGGAACGCCTGTTGATGTTTAGTAGAGAGTAGAGTGTTTAATTTGTTCATGATATATGTATTTTTATTTCTATTTATTTTTTACTGCACACTGAATGGACACTGGTTGAGCAACGTTTTTTTATTTCCTCTGGGTATGTGAGTACCCAGGAAAATGACAATAAAGATATACTATACTATACTAATCACCCCCCCCCCCATTTCTGGGCACCATAATGTTTGGGACACATGGCTTCACAGGTGTGTGTAATTGCTCAGGGGTGTTTAATTACCTCCTTAATGCAGGTATAAGAGAGCTCTCAGCACCTAGTCTTTCCTCCGAGGTAGACAAAAATGCTGGAGAAACCCAGCGGGTGAGGCAGCATCTATGGAGCGAAGGAAATAGGCAGGTTATTGGGTTGAGACCCTTCTGCCAGCATCTGCAGTTCCTTCTTAAACAACTAGTCTTTCCATCACCTTTGGAAACTTTTATTGCTGTTTATCAACATGAGGACCAAAGTTGTGCCAATGAAAATCAAAGGAGCCATTATGAGACTGAGTAACAAGAATAAAACTCTTAGAGACATCAGCCAAATCTTAGGCTTACCAAAAGCAACTGTTTGGAATATCATTAAGAAGAAAGAGAGCACTGGTGAACTTACTAATCGCAAAGGGACTGGCAGGCCAAGGAAGACATCCACAGTTGATAGAAAAACCCCAAACACCTGTCCGACAGATCAGAAACATTCTTCAGGAGTCAGGTGTGGATTTGTCAAAGACCACTGTCCGCAGAAGACTTCATGAACAGAAATACAGAGGCTACACTGCAAGATGCAAACCACTGGTTAGCCGCAAAAATAGGAAGGGCAGGTTACAGTTTGCCAAGAAGTACTTAAAAGAGCAACCACAGTTCTGGAAAAAGGTCTTGTGGACAGATGAGACGAAGATGGACTTATATCAGGGTGATGGCAAGAGTAAAGTATGGAGGTGAGTAGGAACTGCCCAAGATCCAAAGCATACCACCTCATCTGTGAAACACGGTGGTGGGGGTGTTATGGTCTGGGCATGTATGGTACTGGCTCACTTATCTTCATTGATGATACAACTGCTGATGGTGGTAGCACAATGAATTCTGAAGTGTATAGACACATCCTATCTGCTCAAGTTCAAACAAATGCCTCAAACTCATTGGCCAGCAATTCATTCAAGGCAATTATCCCAAACATACTGCTAAAGCAACAAAGGAGTTTTTCAAAGCTAAAAAATGGTCAATTCTTGAGTGGCCAAGTCAATCACCTGATCTGAACCCAACGGAGCTTGCCTTTTATATGCTGAAGAGAAAACTTAAGGGGACTAGCCCCCAAAACAAGCATAAGCTAAAGATGGCTGCAATACAGGTCTGGCAGAGCATCACCAGAGAAGACACCCAGCAACTGGTGATGTCCATGAATCACAGACTTCAAGCAGTCATTGCATGCAAAGGATATGCAATAAAATACTAAACATGACTACTTTCATTTACATGACATTGCTGTGTCCCAAACATTATGGTGCCCTGAATTTGGGGGACTATGTATAAACACTGCTGCAATTTCTACATGGTGAAACCAAAATGTATAAAAATGGTCTTTATTAAAATCTGACAATGTGCACTTTAAGCACATGTGATTTTTTTTCTATTACAAATCTCAAATTGTGGAATATAGAGGCAAATAAATAAATGATGGGTCTTTGTCCCAAACATTATGGAGGGCACTGTATGGATCGAGCTGCCAGAATAGATAGTTGAGGCAGATGATATCACATTTAAAAAACATTTGGACGGGTCCATGAATGAGGAAGGTTGAGAGGGACATGCACCAAACACTTGGGATGTGGCACCTTGGTCGGCATGACTATTTGTCTTCGGTAACCCTTTCTGTTTTATGTACAAGTAAAAGCTCTTACAATCATTCTTTGTTTCTAACCATGTAGCCAATAGTCCAGCTGTAGATGACATGATGGAATATTGAGCTATTTTCTTGATAATTCTTTGATTGAGACGACACCTCTTTTGCAAATGTAAAAGTTAACAATGCAAATTTAAAAAAAAATTATCAACTCTCTTTCTGATCCAAAAGAATTTTCTTTAGGTCATTGAAATAATTGATAAGTCTTCTTCAATTTTGTGTGAGTACATTATATTAAAAAGACGTCTCAAATTATTAAATGAATGTCTCTTAGGTATGAACCCCGTTTGATCCAAATGTATTAATTTATGAACGTATTTACTTAGTCTTCTTGCCAAAGTTTTCACTACTATTTTCTGATCTGTATTTAGCAGGGCAATTGCTCTGTATGAACCAGATCTTCTGGATATTTATCTTTTTTGGGTATAAGTTTGATAGTTGATTCAGCTAGTGTTTGTGGTAGTGTCTGTACTTTAAATGCATATGTATAAAGCTTGTGTAAACGTGGTGAAATTACCTCGTGAAATCTTTTATAAAATTCATTACTGAACCCGTCTGGTCCCGGTACCGGGTTTTACCGTTCTTCAGTGAATTTATTGTCTCTTCTATTTCTTTGATTGAAACCTATGCTCCTAATTCCTCTTGTTCCAGTGGGTTAAGTGTTGGGAGATTACAGTTGGCCAGAAAGTTTGTGATTTTACTGCTTTCTGTTGATGTTTTGGATGTATATAAATTTTGATAAAATTGAACAAATCTTTCGTTAATGTCTTTGGGCAGCATTAACAATTCGTCTTTGTCTGATTTAATTTTTAGAATAGTCTGATCCTTTTCACCTTTTTTCAGCTGACGTGCTAAACGTTTGTGTGGCTTATTGCCAAATTCAAAATTTTCCTGTTTTGTTATTTGAAATCTAATAACTCTTGCAGATAACATTTGGTTTAGTTTAAATTTCAATATTGCTATCTTGTGTTTATCTATAGTTGGATCTTTCGAGTTTTCTAAATCAAGTTGCAATTGTTCCGTCCTATTCTTTTTATTTTTAAAAGCTTGGTATGAAATAATAGAACCTCTAATACACGCCTTAAAAGATTACCATAATAGGGAGGGTGAGATATCTGGGGTATCATTGGTCTCAAAGAAAAGTTCCATCTGATTATGCAGATTCTGCTGTTATGCAGAATTTTTACTGGTTTCCCCAATGGAACGTTAATTGTTCTGCTTCCTTTGGAGATAATGTCTCATCTCATCTAAAGTACAACATTTTTGCTTTGTGAGAGCGTAGGAGGAGCATTGGCAATAACATTGTACTAAACCTATACATTTTAGATTGCCATTCACCATTTTCATGCTACAATAATGCTGGTTCCATTTATCATGTGTTGTACCTGGCATTTCTCTGTGGTCACCAATAAATATAGCAAGTAAATTTCATTTCTGCTGTGGATTAGAATCAGAGTCCATTTTTGAAACGGTTACTAAATAGAAAATATGTGATTATGGTGAGAACATTTTAAGTAAAGAAACAGTGAGTACAGAATATTGTAGGTAGCAAATATACGAACAATTGAAACCTCCAGAGACCTCAGGCTGCCTGTTTTTCAGCATAGCCACAGTATACATTATTTTATTGCCGTTTCAATTTATGCCACGTGAAATTTTATTTTTAAATGTTTATAAAACAAATTCAGTCATGCTTCTCAAAGCCTGGAGATTTGTGGACAGGAGTAGTCAGCCTGTCAACTGTCCTTTGACAGTTCATCTACTGTGTTGGCACAGTGGTGCAACTGATGTTGCCTCACAGTGCCAGAGACCCAGGTTCAATCCTGACCTCGGGTGTTGTCAGTGTGCATGTTGCACGCTTTGAAGGTTATTTGGCCTCTGTAAATTGCCCCTAATGTACAGCGAGTGTGATTACATAGAACGACGGTGAACGGGTGATCGATCACTGGCTGCTGGGCTTGATTCTGTGGTGTATCTTGCAATTCAATTCAGTTCCATCTACATCCAAGTTGTGTGTATGATTGAACCCGGCCTTGTCTTGGTCATTATTTCCTCATTAATATCATAGTAGTGGATTTTAACTTTCCCGGATTTTAACTAAGCGGAAAGACCCATGCTGGCCCCAAGTACGTCAGGGTGAATCTTTGGGACGGTTTGACACGGGACACGCGCTGAGGGCTGATCATCCTGCAGCGGGCCGCCCTTGTGGAGGGTGTATAGTGTTAAAAGGCCGAAACACCCAGTGATGCAAGGGTACACTACTGATGATGTGTCCTGTGCCCAACTGTCCTGAAGGTTACCCAGGCCAAGATATACGTATCCCCCCCCCGCCCCCCACCGATGTTGAGCGTCTACCACTCTCAACAATCAACGAATGTCGTGAAATGCTCCCCACCTATTGGCACAAGGGACTTCTTAACATCTTGTCCTGTGTATTTGATTCCCCAATATAATGCTGGTCCCATTTATCATGTGTTGTACCTGGCATTTTTCAGTGGTCACCAATAAATATAGCAAGTAAATTTCATTTCTGTTGTGGATTAGTGTCTGAGTCTTGAATATTGTCATAGTACCAAGGCCTTAAATGTGGTGGAATTCGTCAAATCTGTTCAGGAATGTTTCCTCAGGCAATATGTGACTGGCGCTGTGCCTCGGGAATCTGCAGTGCTAAACCCATTGCTGTTTGTGGTTCATATCAACAATTTGGTTGGTAATATAAAATACATGATTAGTAGGTTTACAGTTGACAGTAAATGGGTTTATATCATAGACAGCGAAGATGGTTATCAAAAATGACAGTATGATCTTAGTCAGTTGCGCAAGTGGGCTGAGGAACGCAGATAAGTGCTAGTTGTTGCGTTTTGTGAAGTCAAACCAGGGCAGGACCTTCACAGTGAATGGTCGGGCCCTGGGGAGTGTTGTAGAGCAGAGGCATCTAGGACAGGGGTGGGGAACCTGCGGCCTTTTGAATGAATCCAAATTTTGTAGAACAAATCCTTTTACTTTTATTTAAGAAGGAACTGCAGATGCTGGAAAATCGTAGTAGACAAAAATGCTGGAGAAACTCAGCAGGTGAGTCAGCATCTATGGAGCGAAGGAAATAGGGCGAAAAAGGGTTGCCTAAAGGGTCTTGACGTTTCGGGTCGAGACCCTTCTTCAGACCTGAAGAAAGGTCTCGACCCGAAACGTTGCCTATTTCTTTCACTCCATAGATGCTGCCTCACCCACTGAGTTTCTCCAGCATTTTTGTCTACCTTTTATTTGTATTAATATGTTTTTGTTCGTCTTTTATTACTTTTATTTTAATCTTAAAATGAACGTATTTAAAATACCAAAGAGTAAAAGAAGATTCAACGAAATAATCCAACTCGACTGACAGCCACAATTAAAACATTAGTAAGTCATGAGGGCTATTTGAACAAAATAATGTACATTTTGAGGTATATCTAATTGAAGTTTCTTGGATACGGCTTTATTAGATTACTAGATTAGCTAACAATGTGGCATTCCAACATGAAAAGGTTCCCCACCCCTGATCTAGGAGTTCAGGTACTAGTTACTCCTAAAGTAGAAAGGGTGGTCAAGACGGCTTTTTGTATATTTGCCTCTTCATCAGTCAGGGTAATGAATATGGAAGTTGTGATGTTATGCTGCAGTTATTCAAGACGTTGGCGAGACTGCATTTGGAGTATTATGTTCAGTTTTGGTCATTCTGCTGTAGGAAGGATGTTGTTTATCTGTAATGAGTGCAGAAAATATTTATGAGGATGTTGCCAGAGCTTTAGGGCCTAAGCTAAAGGGAGAGGTTAGAGTGCTAGGACTTTACTCCTTGGAGTGCAGGCAGCTGAGGGGTGATCTTAGAAACATAGAAACATAGGAAATAAGTGGAGGAGGAGGCCATTCGGCCCTTCAAGCCAGCACCGCCATTCATTTTGATCATGGTTGATGGTCCCCTATCAATAACCCATGCCTGCCTTCTCCCCATATCCCTTGACTCCACTAGCCCCTAGAGCTCTATCTAACTCTCTCTTAAATCCATCCAGTGATTTGGCCTCCAGTGCCCTCTGTGGCAGGGAATTCCGTAAATTCACAACTCTCTGGGTGAAAAAGTTTTTTTCTCACCTCAGTATTAAATGACCTCCCCTTTATTCTAAGACGGTGGTCCTTGGTTCTGGACTAGCCCCACATTGGGAACATTTTTCCTGCACCTTTTAGAGGTGTATAAGATAATGAGGGGAATAGATAGAGTAAATGCACACAGTATTTTACCTAGAGTAGGGGATCCAAGAACCAGAAGACACAGGTTTAAGGTGAGAGGGAAAAAATGTAATAGGTACCTGAGGGTGGTGGGTATATGGAACGAGCTGCCAGAGGAGGTAGTTGAGGCAGGAACTACAACCACATTTGCATGGGCACATGTATAGGAAAGATATAGTGGGATGTGGGCCAAATTGGCAGACGTGACTAGTGTATATTGGGCATGCTGGTCAGCATGGGCAAGTTGGGCCGAAGGGTTTGTTTCCGTGCTGTATGACTCTGTGACTCTAAAGATGGAAGTAAGTCCGTTCTACATATTCAGTGCTTTTGTTGCACTGTGCTCTTTTGTAATGTTTTTTTTTTGTTAGTTTTCTTGTGAATCTTCCCCTGTTCTGTGCTTAAGAGACCTTTCTGTTTCTTATTCTTAGTACATAATTCATATTACCACTGCTGGGACAACAGAGCTGCAAAGGCTTTATTTAGTGTTGTAAGGATTGAGAGAACATTATAAATTTTTTAAAATTAAATTTCTTTATTTATATAGCACATTTTTAGTCAACTTGCATTGACCCCAAAGTGCTTCACATAATTACATCCACACACACAGGCAAAGGTGGGTGAAGTGTCTTGCCCAAGGACACACACAGGCAAAGGTGGGTGAAGTGTCTTGCCCAAGGACACAACGACAGTATGCACTCCAAGCGGGATTCGAACCAGCTACCTTCCGGTTGCCAGCCGAACACTTAGCCCATTGTGCCATCTGTCGTCCATAAAGCAATGATGTATTTTGGAGGGTACACAAAATGCTGGAGAAACTCAGCGGGTGCAGCAGCATCTATGGAGCGAAGGAAATAGGCAACGCTTCGGGCCGAAACCCTTCTTCAGACTGACTGTATTTTGGAGGGTAGCGTGGAAGGAAGTGTCGGGTATCAGAGTATAATTTGGCCAACTGTTTTGCAGCCAAATTAAATAGACCAGGATTGTGCAATATAACATAAATCTCTGGATGAAGTGTGTTTTCCAATGTTATATAAGGACATTTCCAATCCAAAATAATTACTGAGGTGAGGACTACTTTTGAATGAATGAACACTTTATTATCAGTTACAGTGAAATTCTTAGTTTTGTGTCCCATACACAAAGCATGTAAAGAGTCGCCATGTATAGAGGGCCAACATAATGCACAGATATATTTGCACAGAGTTTAGGATTGTAATTCACTTCCATTCTTTCTATTACAGAGCAGACGAAATTGAAATGATCATGACAGACCTGGAACGAGCTAATCAGGTAACAGATTATATGTTTTGGTGACTGATCTTCGTCTTGCAGTTTCTCACTCTCCTTATTGCTCCCTCCCCTCTCTCCTTTTGCACCCCCCACCTTCTTCCTGTTCCCTTTTTGTCACCGCTCATCTTTTCTTCCCATCCAACTATATGAAGAAAGTCATTACACCCTTTGTCATTAAAGGGTGTAAAAATAATTCACTGGGACCTAGGGTGGTGCAGCGGGTAGAGCCGCTGCCTCACAGCGCCAGCTTTCCGGTTCAATCCTAACCTCGGATGCTGTCTGTGTGGAGTTTGCATGTTCTCCCTGTGACGGCATGGGTTTTCTCCGAGTGCACTCGTTTCCCCCACATCCCAAAGACGTGTGGGTTTGTGTTTGGGTGCTGGTAAATTGCCCCTAGTGTGTAGGTGACTGGTACAGTCTGGGGGCGGGGGGGAATTGAGAGAGAATGAAATAGGATTAGATTAATGTAGTTGATGGTCAGTATGGACTTGGTGGGCCATAGAGCCAGTTTCCATGCTGTTTCTCAACGATCCTATGATGTTACCAGGACTGGAGAGCTTGAGTTAAAAGGACAGACTGGATAGGCTGGGAAGTTTTTTCTCGGTGCGTAGGAAGCTGAGGGATGACCTTATTGAGCTTTATACAATCTTGAGGGGCATAGGTAAGATGGATGGTCACAGATTTTTGCCAGGGTATGGTAGTCTAAAGCTTGAGGGTGTAGATTTAAGGTGAGAGGGAAAAAATTGAAAAGGAGTTGAGAGCATGTTTTTCTCAAGAAGATGGTGAGTATGGAATGAGCTGCCAGAGGGAGCTGTCAAGACAGGTACAAATTGACAGGCACATGAACAGGAAAGATGAACAGGAATATATGCCAAGCTGTGATATCTAAGTTGAGGGGAGAAAGATGGGAACCTGAAGGGCAACCTTTTTACACCAGCGGTGGTAGGTACTGTATATGGAACGGCTGCCAGAGGAGGTAGTTGTGGCAGGTACTATCACAATGTTTAAGAAACATTTGGACAGATACATGGATATGAATGGTTTGGAGGGGTATGGACCAAACACAGGCAGGTGGGACTCATTTAGATGGGGCAGTTTGGTTGGCATGGACGTTAGCCAAAGCTCTGGTTTCTGTGTTGTATGACTCTCTCTCACCATCCCATTCTGCCTGTCCACTGCTTCTTCATTCTTACCCTTCTTCTTCTTTCGTGTGGGGTGCACAGCCTAAAGTTGTTGGACAACTTGTTCTATTTGATCTTCCGTTTGTACACGTTGAGTTGATTGCATTAGTCGAAACAGGGTGGACCACGTGAAGGTTGCAATCTTCCACCCCACATTCTTCTTACCCTGCTCCTTCTCCTCACACTTCTGGTTTTGTGCAGCGTGGAAACAGGCTATTCTGCCTATCATATTCATGCCAACCCCTGGGTACCCACACTTCTCTGTTCTATTTCAATCTCCTCTTTCCCCTTCCATCCCCTTCTCTTAACACCTCTTCACTCTCCTCATATCCTGACCTCCTGATCACTTATTTATATCTCTTCCCCCCCCCCCCCCCGTGGTTTAAAAAAAAGTCTGCTCTTCTGCTCCCCCGCCCCATTACAAATAAAATCCCCTTCAGTCACATCTGTGGAAAAAGAAATTGAATAAAAGAATCTCGTTCCACTTGTTTTTATTCTGTCTGAAAAAATCACTGAGCTGCAACATTAATATCAGCAGGGATTCCTTGCTCCTGGCGTTAAATTGCTGTCATAATCACTCAATTATTTCCTCCTTGTACGGTTTAAAATGAATATCCATCACTTCCAGTATTTTCGTTTTACATTCATTAGGTTGACTGTTAAGGAAAATCTGTTATAGTCAGTGGCGCAGAAATTGATTAATGGGCCCATATAATTTGTCAGCTGTTCAATGAATAAGTTTGTTTTTTCTCCCCTTTTTCTCAGAGGGCAGAAGTGGTTCAGAGAGAAGCAGAGTCCTTACGCGAGCAGCTTTCCTCAGCTAACAAATCCCTTCAGCTGGCCACGCAGATTCAGAAAGCTCCTGATGTGGTAAGCCATTAAAGAATATGATTGAAATGAGGGATTGACTGATAATCACGTTTTTCACTGTAAACTGTCATAGATGTTCCAATTCACTTTGTTTAGTTTAGAGATACAGCGTGGAAACAGGCCCTTTGGCCCACCGAGTCCACACCAACCAGCGATCCCCAGACATTAACACTACCCTACACACACTGGGGACAATTTTACATTTATACCAAGCCAATTAACCTGCAAACCTGTACGTCTTTGTAGTGTGGGAGGAAACCGAAGATCTTGGAGAAAACCCACGCAGGTCATACAAACTCTTTACAGACAAGCAGGATTGAACCTGCGCCTCTGGTGCGGTAAGGCAGCAACTCTAATGCTGCACCACCATGCGCAGAATTGCTATTAATTCTGCCGATAAATGCCCAGGTTTTAATGACAAGCAAATGTGGGTGTTGGGGTGGGGTCGTTCCTTTAGAGGTGGTGCATGCACGGTTGGCATCTTCCATAGGTTCCAGACTTCATGTGCTATAGAGCGGAATGTGATACTATCTGTGTTTAATCACCTCACGCCACAAGCTCCAGCGGGCACGTTCAGTCACAAGTCACGCTCCACTTGCTTGGTACAATTTCTTTACCAAAAATAAACGAATCCAATTATTTACAATAATAATATTTACAAAACAAATAATACCGACTACCACAATACTCACTACCACAATACAAAGTTACCAAATATTCTTAATACTAAATATTAACAGACTATATTACAATCCTAGTCCAGGGTACAGTCGCTGTACCCGCTGTGCCCACCAGAACCACAACCCCTCCATCGTTTCCCTCCTTTTCGAGGGACATCTGGGCACGGACGTAACCCGTGGGGCAGGCAGTCAGCTCGGGCGGGGCACTCTTCCGCCCGGCACCCTGACCCACGAATGGCCAGCTTGGCCTTTCTTTGTGGGCATTGGTCGGGGAAACACACAAGAAAATTGCAGAAGGCTGCAAGAATTTCAGAATCCGATGAAACATTATCCCAATGAAAACCGAAAAAAATAATGGCACAAAGTGTAATTCCTGAAATGTGCGAACAGGCAAGGAAGCAGTCATGGGCAGTGAGGTGGGGCAAGTGGAATAAGTTGCAATGGAAAGTATTTAGAGGCAGGTTTATAAAAGAGCTCAGGAGAATTGCAATATTCACCTGAAGGAATTTACCATCCTACAGTTGAGTGCTTTTAATTTTTCTTTAAATGTGCATGTAGATTTGGAGAAACATATTCGGTTGTAATATTTCTGGAGGGTGCTAACAAAACCTTGCAGCAAGCTGACACCAAGCCAACAAGAATGCAGCCCCTATTGGCAATGAGTAACAGGGCAGCTTTTGTCAGCAGCTTCACAATGCACAATGCATGAACACTTATGGAGTAGCAGCCACGTTATGAATGAGTTCAATGTCATGCTTGAGAGAGACAAATGTGAGAAAGATAGTAGATGTGAAGGTAAGTCTCACGCAGTGAGCCACAGTGTAGACAGTAAAGTCAGCAAATGTGCTTGTGGGTAAAACCACACTGGAGCAGTGGGGAGGTTGGAGAAGGAACTTAGTGATGCACGATCACTTGTACTCCTCAGGGACAAGAGCCCTTGTTGCCAAAAACAAATCCTGGGTGACTGAAGATGGGATCAAAGTAATGCAGACAAAAAGGCAAAACCAGTCCAGATCCTGAAGACTGGCAGTGAAACAAAGAACTGCAAAAAGGAATTACTCGGAACTGCAGAAAGGGAGAATAAAAAACTCAGGGTTAATATAGTTTAGTTTAGAGATACATCACGGAAACAGGTCCTTTGGCGCACCTGCTCCACACCGAGCAGCGATCCCCACACATTAACACTATGCTACACACACTGGGGATAATTTACACATACACACAAGCCAATTAAACAACAAACCTGCACGTCTTTGGAGTGTGGGAGGAAACCGAAGATCTCGGAGAAAACCCTATGCGGTCATGGGGAGAACGTACAAACTCCGTACAGACTGCTCCTCTAATCGGGATCGATTAGATCCCGCTACAAACGGCGCTACAAGCGCTGTAAGGCAGCAACTCTACCGCTACGCCACCGTGCTGTCCAGACATTTAATTTCTTGATTTCTTTTTTTGAGTTTTATTTTCTTAAAACTGAAACTAAGGAACTAGGCAACAATACAATACAATACAATACAATACAATACAATACAATACAATACAATACAATACAATACAATACCATTTATTGTCATTTGAACCTCAGTGAGGCTCAAACGAAATTCCGTTTCCACAGCCATACAAACAAAGACAATTTCCTACAGACATACACACAATTTAATTCACACAAACATCCATCACAGTGAACCCACTGTGATGGAAGGCAAAGTCTTTTCTCTTCCCTGTTCTCCATGTCTCTCCCGATGTCCAAGCCCCAGGCGGGCGATGCTAAGTCCCATGGCCATTTTAGGCCGTGCCGGGCGATTTACGGCCCCGCTCCCGGTCTAAAAGTCACAATATTGGAGCCCCCGGCGGGCGCTGGAATGTCCCACGGCCATGAAGCCGTGCCGGGCGATGTACGTCCCCGCTCCGGGTCGTTCCAACCCCGCGACACGGGTTGGAGAAGTCGTGTTGCGGGAGCTCCGGGAAGCGGTCTCTCCCCCCGGACGCGCGAGCTCCCGATGTCCCAGTCCACCGGACCTGCGGCTGCGTTGCTGGAGCCTCCGAGCCCCAGGAGTCGAGTCGCAGCAGCGAGTCACCACCGCTCCCCACGCTCCGAGGCCGGCCAGCCCCACGATGGTGAGTAGTCCGCAGCTCCGCAGTCTCCCGAGCCCCCGGGTCGTTCAGGTTGGAGGCCGCTCCACGGTGCTAGGCCCCAACGACAACGGAGACCCGACAGGGAAAAGGTCGGGTCTCCCGGACAGGGAAGAGATTTAAAACAGTTTCCACCTCCCCCCCCGCCCCCCACATATACACATTTAAAACCAGTATTAAAAAAACACCAACACTACATTTAACTAGACAAAAAATTTAAAAAAGACAGACAGGCTGTAGGGGCCGCTGCAACGGGTGAGTCGCGCCGCCGACATAGTGAATTATGATTTTAAGCCAGTATTTATTGTAAAGGCCATCCTGGCAAAACTGATATTGTAGCAAACAGAGATTCAGCAGAACTAACTTTAGCAAAATGTCAGATATAGAAAGTAATGGGTCAGAAAATCACCAGGTTCAAGCGGTTCCCATCCCACAAACTGAAACAAAAGGTGGGTGAGGATTCCGTACATGTTTCACTATAACTTAATAAATAAAACCAGAACCAGAATGCTGGAAACTCTCATCATTAATGGAAAGGGAAAGGGTTTACATTTCAGTTTTAAGACTTGTGGATCTGAAACATTAACTCTGTTTCTCTTTTTATAGACACTACCTGAGCTGCTGAGTGTAGCAATATCTAGTTTCAAGTTCAATTTCTGCCATCTGCAGTTTTTTTAATGTGTGCAAAGTTCTCTAAGTTCATGAACTGTCTCTTTTAATTGGAAAATCATTACTGTAACTTTGACATTTTAAAATGGGGGGAAAAAAATCAGGAATTATGGACAAAATACCCAAACAACATGGGTATTAGTGAACAACAACAGATTAATTTTGCTTGTTGTGAGAAATCTGAGGGTGGCGAGGATTAGCAGTTTCTCAAACTATGGATGACTTGGATTTTTATGGGACATGATATTTAGCAGAAGCAGATAAAATAGAAAAAGACCCACAAGTAAAGGACTGAGTGAGGACCATAACGAGCAATGATCTTACCTCTGAAGAACAGGTTTAACGAGGATGGTAGACAAAAAATGCTGGAGTAACTCAGCGGAACTCATCTCCCGCTGCCTGTCCCGCTGACTTACTCTAGCATTTTGTGTCTACCTTCGATTTAAACCAGCATCTGGGGTTGGACAGGCTAGATGCAGGAAGATGGTTTCCGATGTTGGGGAAGTCCAGAACAAGGGGTCACAGTTTAAGGATAAGGGGGAAGTCTTTTAGGACCGAGATGAGAATATTTTTTTTTCACACAGAGAATGGTGAGTCTGTGGAATTCTCTGCCACAGAAAGTAGTTGAGGCCAGTTCATTGGCTATATTTAAGAGGGAGTTAGATTTGGCCCTTGTGGCTAAAGGGATCAGGGTGTATGGAGAGGGCAGGTACAGGATACTGAGTTGGATGATCAGCCATGATCATATTGAATGGCGGTGCAGGCTTGAAGGGCCGAATGGCCTACTCCTGCACCTATTTTCTATGTTTCTCTCTACAGTTCTTTCCTGCACATTTTAACGCGGATTGGGGTGGAAATAAATAAAACTAGTGAGAAAAGATGCTTTTGGGAATTGTTTACAGCCCACTCATAGCAAGGAGAGAATTCATCAAGAAATTAACTATTTTGGATTTCTTTCTCTTAAGAAGTGACCTTATAGACGACTGAAAGATTTTGTTAAAATGGACACTGAAAAAATGTTTCTACATTTACGGAGAGCAATGTGAAGGAAGGCCATTGAGATTAAATGGTCGTTGAAAATCAGAAGAAATGTATTTACTCAGAGAGGAGAGGAGTTGAATCTCCACCACAGGGAATGAGTGTGGTCAGTAGTACAGGTTCATAAATTCATAAGTGATAGGCGCAAAATTAGGCCATTCTGCCCATCAAGTTTACTCTGCCATTCAATCATGGCTGATCTATCTTCCCCTCTAACCCCATTCTCCTACCTTCACCCCATAACCCCTGACACCCGCACTAATCAAGAATCTATATCCCTGCCTTAAAAATATCCATTCATGGCCTCCACTGCCTTCTGTGGCATTGAATTCCACAGATTCATCACCCTGAAATTCCTCTACATCTTCTTAAAGGAAACTCCTTTAATTCTGAAACTATGACCTCTGGTCCCAGACTCTCCCTCTAGTGGAAACATTCTCTCCACATCCACCCTATCCAGGCCTTTAAGGGGAGACTGGAGAAGCATATGGAGAGAAGAGGCAGCACAGTGGCGCAGTGGTAGAGTTGCTGCCTTACAGCGCCAGAGACCCGGGTTCCATCCTGACTACAATAGACAATAGGTGCAGGAGAGTAGGCCATTCGGCCCTTCGAGCTAGCACCGCCATTCAATGTGAACATGGCTGATCATCCCCAATCAGTACCCCGTTCCTGCCTTCTCCCCATATCCCCAGACTCCGCTATTTTTAAGAGTGTAGGTGCAGGATTTGTACATTCTGCCTGGGATTTCTTCCACACTCCAAAGACGGACGGGTTTGTAGGTTAATTAACTTCTATAAATTATACATTGTCCCTAGTGTGTAGGATAGCGGTGGTGTACGGGGTGAACCTGGGGGGTAACGCTTTTACACAAAGGGTGGAGGGTGTATGGAATGAGCTGCCAGAGGAGACAGATGAGGCAGGTACTATCGCAACGTTTAAGCAGCATTTAGATAGGTCCAGGGATTGGATATGTCAAGTCAACTTTATTTGTCACATACACATACAAGATGTACAGTGAAAGGAAAGTAGCAATGCTTTCATTTGTGAAATTGTATAGTGAAATCAAAGTGACAATCATAGAAGGATATGAACCAAATACAGGCAGGTAGAACTAGTCTTGATGGGACATGTTGTCTGGTGTGGGCAAGTTGGGCTGAAGGGCCTGTTTCTGTGCTGTCTGATTCCATAACTCTATAAATTTTGTCCTATCATGGCTTGTTTGGCTGCTGCAATGTCTGGATGATATGTCCAAGCCTTTCTCTCCAAAATGATGTGAATTGTTTTATACTTCCCACTGTTACCAGCTTTTCATTCCCCTCAATTACTCATACATAATGTTTCCCACAATGATGACACAAAATATTTCTTCATACCTCAGCAAGTCCTTTATTGTCTATATGGGTTTTCCTGGCCGTGACAGAGTAAACACCATGGCTTAATTTCTCTTTTTATATGGTTTACAAAATCTTTTACAGTTTTTATGCGTTAACTCTCATATTCTATCTTCAACCACTTCATCATTTTTTTGGCCTTCTATTGCTAGTGATTAGGCTGATCCAGGAGATTAAGATGCCTGGGATCCACAGTGACTTGGTTATTTGGATTGAAAACTGGGTTACTGATAAAAGGCAGGATTGTGGCAGAAGGGGGCTATTCTGGCGAGATGTCTGTGACTAGTGGAGTTCCACAGCGATCTCTGCTGGGATCTTAGTGTTTGAGATATATAAATGGGTTGCACGTAAATGTAGATGGGTTGGTTAATAATTTTGAAGATGACACCAAAATTTGTGAGGTTGGGGACAGTAGGAAGGTTGTCAAAGTATACAGCGGGATATAGATCAGCCACAGACATGGGCAGAGTAATGGCAGACGAGTGCCAGGTGTTGTACTTTGGGAAGTCGAATGTAAGGAGAAAGTATACAGTTAATGCCAAAGACTCTTAGCAGTATTGATGAACAGAAAGATCTTGCTGTCCAAGCCCACAGCTCCCTAATAGTGGGAACATAAGTAGATGTTAAAACAATGAACTGCAGCTGCTGGTTTACAAAAATGGCACAAAGTGCTGGAGTAACGCAACAGATCACACATCTCTGGAGCGGGGCCCTTCTTCATGTAGATGGAGAGATCAAGAAGGTGTATGGTCTGCTTGGCGTCATTGATCAGTACGATGATTTTAACAGTCAGGAAGTCATGATGCAGCTCTATAGGACTCTTTAGGACAGGCCACATTTGGAGTATTGTGTATGGTTCTGGTCGAACAGAAGGGTGCGAAGGCATTGAAGAGGGTGCAGGATGCTGCCTAGATTAGAGGGTGTGATCTATAAGGACAGATTGGATGAATCTGGATTGTTTTCTCTGCAGTGTCAGAGGTTGAGGGGAGACTGCAAGGAGTTTATGCACTAATGAGGCATGGCTAGGGTAGACAGTCAGAACCTTAACGTAGCTCTGTTACTCAGGAAAAGGCCGGGGTACAAATTGTAGATGAATTAACCACACTTACGTTTTGGGGAAAATGTTGGAATCAAAAGTCGAGAGTATTATATTGTCATATGTTCCGAAGCTGCTCCTGAACCTGAACCTGGACGTTATGGGCCTGTCCCACTTAGGCGATTTTTTTCGGCAATTGCTGGCGACTGTCATAGTTGTAGCTGGTCGCCAAAAAAACGGCAACTGGACCTCCCCTACGACCATGTCTACAACAACCTACCACCTAGTCGACGTCAAGCTAAGGCAAGCTACCGACAACCAGCGACCCATTAGGATGTTCACCTACGACCACACCTATGACAACCTACACCAACCGGGACAACTGAAGACAAATCAATTGCCGGAACCTGTTGCCGGTTGACGTAGGTAGTCGCCAATGGAATTCACCGGTCAGCACCGGCGATAACCTACGTCATCCTGGCGACAACCTACGACATGCCAACTGTCGCCAAAAAGTTGTGAACATTTCAAAATCCAGCGGCGACCAGAAAAACGCTATGATTCTTTGGGCGACTGAGGAGGCTATTCACGACCATACAGGCGACACCCCGGCAATCATGTGGCAATAGCCTATTCTCCTGTAGTCGCCTAAAAAATCGCCTAAGTGGGACAGGAGCATTACAGTTTTCAGACTCCTATACCATCTTCCCAATGGCAGGAGTGAAATGTGTGTGTGGAAGGGTGGCATGAGTCTCTGATGATGCGGTCTGCCTTCATGAGGCAATGACTCCGATAGTTCCCTTTGATGGTGGGAAGGTCAGTACCCATGGACTGGCCAGTGTTCACCACTTTTTGTAATCTCCGTCAGTCCTTGGTGTTCGAGTTGCCGACACACCGTTGATAAATACTCTCTTGAACTTCTACAGGTGTATGAATAGGTGAGGTACAGGGTGCTTTAAAATCTGTGTTATTGGGCAAAGAATTATAAAAATAAATGTGTTTTTTTTTTTAGGTTGTTGAGAACTTAATGGAATCACTCAAAGCTCAGGAAAAGGGTTCTGACATTGAGAATTAGGCTGAGGAAAATGTCCTTTGTTTACTGTAGGGAGTTATATATCTTTGGAATCCCCAGTCCTGGAGGGTTGGTGGATTCTCAGTCTAAGTCTTTGCACTGTGGTGCAGTGGTTGAGTTACTGCCTTACAGCGCCAGAGACCTGGGTTCGATCCTGACTACGGGTGCTGTTTGTACAGAGTTTGCATGTTCTCCCTGTGACCGCGTGGGTTTTCTCTGCTCCGTTTTCGTCCCACATTCCAAAGACGTGTAGGTTTGTAGTTTAATTGGCTTCTGTAAATTGACCCAGTGTGAAGGAATGAATGAATAATACTTTATTGTCAAATGATAGACATAGAACTAGTGTATGGGTCGGCACGGACTTGTTGGGCTGAAGGGCCTGTTTCCATGCTGTGCCACTAAACTAAACTAAACTAAGATCAACAGATTGTTTGAGAAGGAACCGCAGATGCTGGAAAATCGAAGGTAGACAAAAGTGCTGGAGAAACTCAGCGGGTGAGGCAGCATCTATGGAGTTTATCTATAAATCCAGCATCGGTAGTTCCTTCTTAAACATTTTGTCACATCGGTCTGAAGAAGGGTTTCGGCCCAAAACGTTGCCTATTTTCTTCGCCCCATAGATGCTGCCTCACCCGGTGAGTTTCTCCAGCACTTTTGTCTACCTAAGATCAACAGATTGTCGGACACTGTGAGAATTGGGCTGGAAGCTGAACGAGGAACAATATCATACTAACCGACAGAACGAGCTGAAGGGACCAAGCACTTGCTTCTATTTCTTAGATACATTCCAAGGGATTCCATCTGTTTAGCATTCCTCCTACTGTTCGTGAATGAACTGGAAGTGCATTATTTTGTGGTTTTGTGTGAACACAAAGGAATATTAATACATGAAATTTGTATTCTGGTTGACTAGGAACAAGCTATTGAAGTGTTAACACGATCAAGTCTGGAGGTTGAATTAGCTGCGAAAGACCGTGAAGTTATGCAGTTGGTTGAGGATGTGCAGAGATTGCAGGCAAATCTGACAAAACTCCATGAGACCTCAACAAATCAGGTCTCCCAACTTGAGCAGCAACTTACTGCGAAGAACAGCACGCTCAAGGTAAGAGGATGCGGAGAGAGTTTGTTGGCTTGAAATGATGAACAGACTTTATACAGAGGGTGGTGAGTGCCTGGAAGCCGCTGCTGGGGGTGGTGGATCAAGCACGTATATACGCTGGTGGCATTTATAAAATGTTTGGAGAGGCGTATGGATATGGAGGGATATGGGTTATGTGCGGGTAGATAAGTGATGGCGGCATCATGTTCGGCATAGACATTATGGGCCGAAGGGCCTGTTCCTGAGCTGAATGCTTACTATATTATTATACTTCTCTAAGCTGTCTATTTTTGTATATTTTTGAAGCAACTTGAGGAAAAGCTAAAAGATCAGTCTGACTATGAAGAGGTTAAGAAGGAGTTGAGGTGAGTGCTGATTTATGAAATAGTTCCTGTCGTTGATACAAGTGTTATTGACATGACAGTTTAGTTTCCGCTTGCTCTTATATCAGTGTTATAACTCCAAAAGTTGTAAGACGGAGGTCGCACTTCCACGTTTCTTCCTGCGATTTCCCATAAATGGTTTACGAGGCGCTTAAGTAGTTGTCCTTAATTGCTGATGTCATTAGTGGTGAGTTAGGAAATGTTATCCATCTAAATTTAATTTTGAGTTACGCTTACCCGATTCAAAAGTCAAGAATCAAGAGAGTGTAATTGTCATATGTCCCAGACAGTACAATGAAATGCAGCAGCACAACAGAATATGTAAACATAGTACTTTGAACAACCGCACCACTCGCATGTGTAACATATGCAAAATAAATTTCATGGTGCGGTTGCATGTGTGACGAATAAAACACTGTTGACTATTGGCTACTCTGTAAACCAAATAATAAATGAGAAAAAAAGATCAGTGCGCCCGTGTGCGTGTATGTATGTGTGCATATATATACATATATATACATATATACACACGCACACACACACATTTTTTTACATGGGCACTGAAAAGGCTTATCAGAATGCTATCAATATTAGAGGGTCCTAGTTACAAGGATGGTTTGGACATGAATTGTTTTCTCTGGTACTGTGGAGCCCACCATACGTTGGGAGAGGGTAACGGGCTGCTAAGCGTTGATTGCCAGATACGATAGTTGCATTTAAACGTTGTTTAGATAGGCATGTAGATAAGCAGGGAATGGATGGATGTGGATCATGTGCACATTCCACAGGAGATTAGTTTAACTGCACATTATGTTCAGCACAGACATTGTGGGCCGAAGAGCCTCTCCCTGTGCTGAACTGTTTGACGTTGAACGCATGCCTTAAGGAAGCTCATACAAAGTCCGTTACATCGGGATGCCTCTGTGATAATTCAGTTCGTTTTATTAATCAGACTGTCTGGGTATAAACAAATTAAATTGTAAACTAAGCAGATGTTCCTTCAATTTCTATATTCATTCATGTGATGACAGCTAATGGTGTTGCTTGCTGCATCAAGAAGATGGCCAAAACATGTTTGCAAAAAGTTGTTGAAGTAAGCAGTTAAAATGTCATATACACTGTGAAAATCATTGCTGTTTTTTCTCTTTGTTCCCAGAATAGAAAAATCCTAAACTTGGTGTTTTACACCTATAAATCTTTGCAGTGAAGAGCATTTCATTTTCAAAGCATTTTCTATGTAGCATAACATCCTAACATGTGTAGTGATTGTACTTCCCTTTTAAATTCAATGCTAGTTTTGAAATGAAGGCATTGAGGATGTTCTGATTACATGGAAAGGACCATTTAATTTTCTGCAAGTAATTAGTTCCAGATTGGTGAGTGCTGAGCGGATTTGAGGTCCTGATCTTCAAACAGTCTTTTCCTCCCACAGCCAAAGGCAGTGCTGACATACTGCTGCTGGTGTGCGTTTCATCATTGGTATTGGCTTTACTGTAAAGTGATCCATGTTGTCCAAGATCTCACTTGGGGCCTTTATTGTTCAAGAGTATACACAGTGAGTTATACCATGGGGCCGGGCAAAATGGCAGAGGGCAACTAGGCTGCAGAGAGATATCCTTTATTGGTGAAATGGGCTGAAATATGGTAGATGGCGTTTAATCCTGACAGACGTGAGGTGGTACATTTTGGGAATTATGCTTGAGTACATTAGTCTTGAGGCTCATGTATACACCATGAATGGTAGGGTCTTAAGGCGTGTTGAAGAAGGGTGGGACCTTAGAATGAAAGCCCATAGATCCTTGAGGACCTGAGCAATTGTGAGGAGTTACACTTTTGGAGGTTGACTCTAAGGGGAAAGTATACAGTTAATAGTAAGACCCTTAACAGCATTGATGTGTAGAGGCAGTCCAGGATCATATCTCTCACTGAAGCTGGTTGCACAAGTAGATAGGGCGGTGAAGAAGGCGTACCGCTTGCTTGCCTTCATTGCTCGGGGCATTGAATATAAACAGGAAGTCATGACGTCGTGGAGGCTTTGGAGAGGGTGCAATGTTTGCATGTGGACGGAGAACTATTGTCTTGCTGCAGTTTGCTAATTCAATGACGATATTCAGCAATAAATCAGCCCATTTTTCCGTTATTTCCAGTATCTTGAAGTCCATGGAATTTGTTCCATCAGAAGGATCTGGAGCACAGGTAGGTTCTTTTCTAATATTCTTCTGTACTTGATTTCCCAGTTCAATGTGAGGAATTTCAGAAGACTGTGTTTGTCAATGGCATTCATCTCAGTAAAGGTGTAGGCTGGGCTGAGAACGTCTGCACACAGAGAACAGCAGACATTTCAGTCCTGGATATAAACCGTTAAAGGTATTAATGAAGTCTTTCACTGTGAAACTTTAACAAGCTGGAGTTCTTTACTTTACTAATGCCCACATCCGTGCCCAGTCAATCTCACAGTTCTGTGAAAGAAATCGTCTCAAAATTCAGCCCTGGTTAATCATGCCAAGTACTCATGGCAATATTAGAACTCAATGTGAAGAATTTCAAACCCACTGCAGGTGACAGTTTTCATTAAAGTGTATCTATGTATAACAGGTTGATTTGCAAATATTTTATTCAGTAAAAAAAGACACAAAGTGCCGGAGTAATTCAGCAGGTTAGTTGGCATTGCTGGAGAACATGGATAGGTTACTTCGGGTTGGGACCCTTCTTCAGTCTGATTGTGGTGGGGGAGGGGGTACAAAGCCTGGCAAGTGATAGGTGGATACAGGTGAAGGCATGTTTTGATAGGCAGATGGTTAGACAAAAGCCAGAGATGATCAGACTAAAAACGTGAGCAACGAATAGAAGAGTTGTGAATTGTGAAGCCGGAGGAAGGAATGCAGTTGAAAATGGGTGCAAATCCAGGTGAGGCACAGGGAAGAGAGTGGAGAGGGGAACGTGAGGGGAGAAAGGAGGGATGATGTTTGTTTGTAGGTTAGTTACTTAAAATTGAAGAATTCATTGTTCATATCATTGGGCTGTAAGTAGGGTTGCCAACTATCTCATTCCCAAATAAGATACAAAAGGTCAAAATATGGGACAAATTCCTGACGGCAATTCGTTGACCGACTCGGCCGTGGCTGGGTGAACGATGAGTTGGCCAGGGTGCTGGACTGCACACAAAGCCCAGCCGGCGGGCCAGCTGAGGAGTTTTGGCCCGGGCGCTGGACTTTACGTGCGACGTCGCATGCAAAGTCCGGCACCCCATCCAACTCATGAACCTATGATCGGCCATGAGAAGGAGGGGTGGTGGTGTCGGCGGTAAACTCCGACCCGATAGTCCCCTCGACCTGAGTAGTAGCAGTCAAATACGGGACAAGGGCAGTCCGTATGGGACAAACCAATTTAGCCCAATTTCCAGGATGTTCCGGCTAATACGGGACAGTTGGCAACCCTAGTTGTAAGCTACCTAGGCGCAATATGAGGTTTGTTCATCCAGTTTGTATGTGGCCTTACTCTGGCAATGCAGGAGGCCCAGGACAGAATAGCCAGCATAGCAATGGGAAGGAAAGTTAAAATAATTAGCTAGCGGGAGATTCAGCAGGCCTTTGTTTTGTAAATTCCAATGTAGTTTTAGTCTCCATTTTATTCCAGTTACCTATTTCTCTATTGAAATCTAATTTTGCCTCCAAATTTCTGACTATTGTCTGCATCCGTTATTTTAAGAAGTATTCGGTTAATGCTATTGGGAATCATTTGTCAACATGTATTATGCTGTAATTCTGTATGATGCAAAAGGCTAAGAAATATGTAATGAATTGATTTGTTTTTGTACAATTTGAAAGTTGAATCATTTTCATGTCAGCATGTAATATAAATTTTCAGAACATATGGGTATATGGTCATCAATTCATGATACAATTATTTGAAAATATAACCAAGGTGACGTTATTGTGGCTGCACATGACCAATAGATTTATCGTGACTTGCATGCATCGTTGAAGTATAATAACGTGCTTACCTCAGTGTTATGGATCTAATTTTTTTAAAATAAAATGAAAATGATGGGAGGGAATTTAAAAACCATACAAGTAATAATTATCATTTTAAAATGTTATTGATAATCTAATTGCTCATGTAACTTTATTTTACAAGAATTTTTACCTATTGATTTCCTGAATGAAAGTTTAAAAAAACTTTTTATTTCTTGAAATTAACATGTCATCAACTGAAGCATCACAGAGCCATCCAGCACGGAAACAGGCCCTTTAGCCCAAATTGCCCACTCCGACCAACATGTCCGCCTAAACCTACCTGAAGCGAAGGAATGGGTGACGTTTAGGGTCGAGACCCGAAACGTCACTCATTCCTTCTCTCCAGAGATGCTGCCTGAGTTACTCCAGCATTTTTGTGTTTACCTTCGATTTAAACCAGCATCTGCAGTTCTTTCTTAAACCTACCTGATCTCCCAGTTGCTAAACACTTTAACTCGACCTCCCATTCCCACACTGAACTTTCGGTCCTGGGCCTCCTCCATTGTCAGAGTGAGGCCCAGCACAAATTGGAGGAATAGCATATTTTGCTTGGGCAGCTTGCACCCCAGCGGTATGAATATTGACTTCTCTAACTTCAAATAACCCTTGACTTCCTCTCACCCAGTTCTCTGGCCAGTCTGACTGTCCCCCTCATTACATTTTATCTTTGTTTGTTTTGTTGTCACCTTCTCCTAGCTAACAATGGTCTATTCTACATTTTCCTTCAACTTCATCTCTTACACTTCCTTTTCTCTGTGACTTTCCCCCCGATGCTCAGTCTGAAGAAGGGTCTCGACCCAAAACGTCACCCATTCCTTCTATACAGAGATGCTGCCGGTCCCACTGAGTTACACCAGCATTTTGTACCTATCTCCCATCCACACTAGTCCCACCTGCCCATATTTGGCGCATAAACATTTCCTATCCATGTACCTATCAAATGTCTTTTAAATGGTGTTATAGTACGTGTCTCAACTACCCCCTCTGGCAGCTTGTTCCATATCCAAACTCTGTGTGAAAAGGTTGCCCCTCATGTTTCTTGTAAATCCTAAAACTACATCCTCTGGTTCTTGATTCCCCTACTGGGCAAATGAGAGTCTGGGTGTTGTTTGTCATTGTTTTTAATGTCAGTTAGTCAAATTGTTCAGGCTTCAGCAGAATATTTGGGAATTTTTTTTTTTTGTGAACAAACTAATGTCTTTAACATGAATACAATATGATAAGATACAGAGAGTAGTTCATCCTTTGAACTATTTTCTTAAAGAACCTAAAATAATTAATTGGCAGCAGAACAATGACATATTTATTATTGTTGTTGCTGCAGTTATTTTACATTGACACAATAACACAACAAATAAATAGACAATAATAATTAATGCAATAAATTAATAATCAGTAATATTCGGTAATCTGACCATAATAGTGCAGAACTGAAGTCCATAGTCCAAGGAATAAAAAGTCCATAGTAGATCATAGTTCCAGGGGTAGTGTTGAGGTTAATGTGCGGGTTCAGGTTGCTAGGAACAAGCTATTCTTCAACCAGGAGGTCATGATTCTCAGGCTGCTGTACTTCTCTCCTGATGGTAGTAGTGAGATAAGAGCGTCTTTGATGACATTAGCTGCCTCTTTGAGGCTGTGACCCATGTAGATCACTGCGATGGTGGAGAGGTCACTACCCTTGTTGGACGGAGCTATGTCTACAAATTCTCCAGCCTCTTACATTGCTGTGCGTTCTAGTTACCAAACCAGGCCTTAATGCAACCAGTCAATTGGCTCTCTGCACCACAACTGATGATAAATCTATCTTGTTTTAATTCACAATCGAAATAATTGCTGCAAAATACATTAAAGTTTCTTCCATCAACAGACTTAAAAATGAGCTACTTCAGGTAATGTTAAAGTAAACAATGGCGTTACAGTTGCTCAGCAGGTAGTGATGATGCTTCACAGCATCAGAGATCCAGGTTATATCCTGGCTTCGGAATTGAACTGGGTTTCAGGTTCGATCCTGACCTCTGGTGGTGTCTGTGTGGAGTTTGCACATTCTCCCTGTGACCGCATGGGTTTCCTCCAGGAGCTCTGGTTTCCGTCCACGTCCCAAAGACGTGTGGGCTTGTAAGTTAATTGGCCTGTGTAAAATTATCCCAATGTGCAGGGAGTGGATAAGAAAGTGGGATAACATAGAACTGGTGAGGATGGGTGATCAGTGGTTGCCATGGGCTGTAGGGTCTGCTTTCATGCTGTAACTCTAAAACTAAACATTAAGTGACTGAAGTCAGTCTAGCAGGCTGATCAGGCTGGTGATAGGATGGTTCAGTTGCCTGATAACAGTAGGGAAGGAACTGTTCCTGAATCTGGAGGTGTGTGTTGTCACACTTCTGTACTACTTGTCTGATGGGAGAGGGGTGATCACTGGTCGGTGTGGACTCAGTGGGCTGAAGGGCCTGTTTCCACGCTGTATCTCTAAACTAAACTCAACTCAAAAGTAAAAGTGCGTGAGATACAAAGGAAGCTGGCAAATTAGATCCAAGATTAGCTTCAGTGGCTGAAGCAACGGGTAATGTTTGCCCAGTGTCTTTGTGAAAGGAAGGCCATTGCCTGTGGTGTTCAACCCTTTTTGTAATGTACAGTAATAGTTTAGACTTAAAGGTAGGGGCATGATCAAGCTGATGACCGCAATTGACCCACATGTTGTAACAACGTGAAGATCAGCTTTCACCTTGAGGTGGACACAGACGGTTTAGTCAAATGATAACTGGCAAATGGAAATTAACCCGGGGACAAATTAAGTGATGTATTGGGGATGATGCTACACCACTGGTTGCCAAGGAGATGTTAATAATTGTGGAGGATACGAGGGACTTTGGAGCATATGCCGGTAAAATCGTAAATGTAACAGCAAATTGGTTCAAAAGTTTAGGTTCGATTATTATTGTCACATGTACTGAGGTACAGTGGAAAACTTTTGTTGCATGCTGACATGATTACAATCAAGCTGTCTACAGTGTACAGATATAGGAGAAAGGGAATAATGTTTAGTGTAAGATAAAGCAGTAAAGTCTGATTAAGGATAGTTCGAGGGTCTCCAATGAGGTAGATGGTAAGTCAGGACCGCTCTCTAGTTGGTGAGAGTACAGGTCAGTCGCTTGGTAACAACTGGGAAGAAACTTCCTGAATCTGGAGGTGTGCGTTTTCAAATTCTGTACCTTTTGCCTGATGGAAGAGGGGAGAAGAGGGAGTGACCGGGGCATGACACTCATCCTTGATTAAGCTGGTGGCCTTGCCGAGGCAGCCTGAAGTGTAGATGGACAAGATATGTAGGATGCTCCCTTTTACACGTAGTTCTGCTATAATGTGTGTTTTCACAGCGTGAATGTAATATAATGTGAATGATGGAACACTGTATGTATCATGCAGGCCTAATTGGTTATAAGATGATTTTGAATGGGAAATACAGAAGTTCTTGAAGGTTACTTTGGGAATTGAGAAGTTAAAAAAAACAGCTACCCTGGAAAAAAAAGTCTCAGAAAAGATCTGTTCCATTTGACTTTCCCACAATAATCAGACACCATTTCCTCTTAAGACCACAGGATCACTGTCAGTTTCACTGTGGGAGGTCATTGAACTAGACGAGCAATCGCTTCTATTGACAAAAAGGACACAAAGTCCTGGAATAACTCAGTGGGTCAGGCAGCATCTCTGGAGAACATGGAGAGATTATATTTTGGATCCGGATCCTTCATCAGACTGATTGTGTGGGGGGGGGGGGGGGGGGGGGGGGTGGTGAAGAAACCTGGGAGAGAGGAGGGGCAGGACAAAGTGTGGCAGGTGAGAGACAAAGGTGTGAGTCTGAAGGATTGAAGAGGTGTGAATTGTGAAGCCATAGAAAGGAAAGTGGGTGGATGGTGAGGGGAGAAATAGATTGAAGTGGGGAATAGGGTAGAGGCGAGGAAAGAAAGGGGGTTGTGGGGAGATGGAGGGGGGGGGGGGGGTTGTTAGAGGTTAACTAAAATTGAAGAATTCAATATTCTTGCTGTTGAGTTTGTAAGCAACCCAAGCATAATAGGAGATGCTGTTCATCCATTTTGAATGTGGTCTGACTCTGGTAATTGACCCAGTCCCAAGGAGGTCAGTATGGGAATGGGAAGGGGAGTTAATGGTTAACAAACGGGACATCCAGCAGACCTTGGACCCTGGGCGGCACGGTGGCGCAGCAGTAGAGTTGCTGCCTTACAGCGAATGCAGCGCTGGAGACCCGGGTTCGATCTCGACTACGGGTGCTGTCTGTACGGAGTTTGTACCTTCTCCCCGTGACCTGCGTGGGTTTTCTCCGAGATCTTCGGTTTCCTCCCACACTCAAAGACGCACAGGTTTGTCGGTTAATTGGCTTGGTAAATGTAAAAATAGGCCCTAGTGTGTGTAGGATGTTGTTAATGTGTGGGGGTTGTTGGACGGCACGGACCCAGTGGGCCGAATGGCCTGTTTCCACACTGTATCTCTAAACTAAACTAAGCTAAACTTAGTGGACCGAGCACAAGTGTTCGGCGAGAAGTTCGTCGAGTCTACGTTTGGTCTTACAGATGCACAGGAGGCCACATCGCCAACACTGGATGCAGTAGATAAAGTTAAAGGGGGTGCAGGTAAACCTCTGTCTCACCTGGAAGGACTGCTGGGGTGCCTGGGATGGAGGTGAGGGAGGAGGTAAAGGGACAGGTGTTACACCTCCTGTGGTTGCTGGGGAAATTACCTGGGGAGGGGGAAAGCGCTGCCTCCTGGTCCGCAGGGCGTCACCATTCACTCTTCAATGTTTAATCTCTGGCCTTTGTCCAACTATCTGCCTATAAATGGTGCCCCCGGCCTGCGTTCACCTATAGCCTGCCATGCTTGGTCCTGCCCCTCATCTCTCCCAACTTTATTCCCCCTACAATCAGTCTGAAGAAGGGTCCTGACCCGAAACGTCACCTATCCATATTGTCCAGGGATGCTGCCTGACCCACTGAGTTACTCCAGCATTTTGTGTCTTTTATACTCTGTAATACTCTGTTAAACATTGTAACGTACAACCTTTGGTGCTGTTAGGCTGTACCTTCAACAATAAACAGATAGCTATTAAAAATACTTTGTTTTGAAAATCCTTGGAGCAAAAACATTGTTATTGCAAGTTTGAAACTCTCTAGCCCCCTAACCAATTTTATCTGGCAATTTTCTATAACACGAGGTTTAGTTTTGGTTAGAGACACAGCGTGGAAATAGGCCCTTCGGCTCTCCTAGTCCGCGCCGTCCAACGATCACCCACACACTAGTTCTATCCTACACACTATATTTACAGCTCATTGACCTACAAACCTGCACATCTTTGGGATGTGGGATGAGACCAGAGCACCCGGCGAAAACACACGCGGTCACAGGGAACACATACAACTCCATACAGACAACACTCATCGTCAGGATCAAAGCAGGGTCTCTGATGCTATAAGGCAGCAACTCTACCACTGCGCCACTGTGCCTTTCAAAGTCTTTCAAAACTATTTCTTAGGTACACAACTCTCATGTTATAGCAGAACGACCTGTATGAGCTGAGACACCAACTATAAGAGCAGAAGTTGTTGCTAGAACTATATATACTGTGTAACATAGGTTAGGACAAAGTATACGTACTGGAAGTGGTCCTGTTCACAGGTTGAGCTACAGAGGAAATGTTTAAAGGATGTTGTCAATACTGGGAAAGTGTGAGGAAAAGTTTGATAGACTTGGTCATATTCTTCAGATTAGCGGAGTATGAATGGAGACGCAATTGAGTTGTGTAAAAAGCACGAGGGATTTAAGCACAATTAAAAGGAATTTAATCCCATGAAGACCATAAAACATAGGAGCAGAATTAGGCCATTCAGTCCATCGAGTCTACTCTGCCATTCAATCATAGCTGATATATTTTTCCCTCTCAACCCCATTCTCCTGCCTTCATACTGTAATCTTTGACATCTTTACTAATCAAAAACTTATTAGTCCCCGCTTTAAAAATATCCAATGTCTTGACCTCCAGAGCTGTCTGTGACAATGAATTCCACAGATTCACCTCCCTCTGGCTAAAAAACATCCTCCTCCTCTCTATTCTAAAAGTACTTATTTTTATTCTGAGGCTGTGCCCTCTGGTCCTAGACTCTCCCACATCTGTTCCATGTCCCCTCAATCTAGTCCTTTCATTATCCGGTAGGTTTAAATGAGAATCTCCCCACATCCAGCTAAACTCCAGCGAGTACAGGCCCAGAGCCATCAAATACTCACCATATGTTAACCCAATCATCCCCAGGATCAGAATCAGAATCACACTTTATTTGCCAAGTATGTTTTGCAACATACGAGGAATTTCATGGGCCAGGTCAGTCATACAATTAAAAGCAAAAACACATTTTAACATGAACATCCACCACAGTGAGTCCTACACATTCCTCACTGCGATGGAAGGTGAAATAAAGTTCAAGTCTCTTCCTTTTGTTCTTCTTCGGTTGTGGGCCTCGAGCCCCCGTAGACGGGATTATCTTGACTCCCGTACCCGGCGGCATTCGGGGCCTCCGCGTCGAGGCGATCAAGCTCCCGCATCGGGGGGATGTCAGCTCCCCGCGCCGGGCGATCGAACCTCGTGTCGGGGCTGGTCGAACCTTCCGCGACGTTGGAGCTCCCGACTCGGCCTCACCCGAGACTGCAAGCCCTTGATGGTCATTCCGCGGTGGGAGCTGTGGTCACGATCCCAGGCAAAGGATCAGCTCCGATGTTTAGTCCGCGCCCCGCGGTGGGGTTCACGACAGTCCGAGGAGGCTTCCAGCTCCATCGATGGTAGGCCGCAGAGCCCGGAGAATGTGATCCGAAAATTGATCACATCTCCGGCAAGGTAGGAACTTGAAAAAAAGTTTCCCCCAATTCGAACAGACTGCCGGCAGGGCAGCCATCTCCCCGGCACCCCTGGTGGTCATTCTCGTAAACCTCCTCTGGACCCTCTCCAATGCCAGCACATCCCTCCTCAGTTATGGGGCCCAAAACTACTCATATTACTCCAAATGTAGCCTTTGCCTAATAAATCCTCAGCATTATGTCCTTACTTGGTTATGTGAATGAAGATTGCATTTGCCTTCCTTACTACTGACTCAACCTGTAAATAACCTTTTGGGAATCCTGCACCAGTACTCCCAAGTCCCTTTGCACCTCCGATTTCTGAATCCTATCCCTGCAGTTTAGAAATTAGTCTATGACTTTATTCCTTCTACCTAACTGCATGACTGTACACTTTGCTACGCTGTATCCCATCTGCCACTTATTTCTCCACTCTCCCAACCTGGCCAAAGTCCTACTGCAGAGTCCCTGCTTCCTCAACACCACCTGCCCCTCCACCTATCTTCATATGATCTGCAAACATGGCCACAAAGCCCTCAATTCCATCATCCAGATCATGAACATATATATATATCCCCCCTCATAAAGTCAGAGTCATGCACTCAATCAGCTTGACTTTTCCATGCCAACCCAGTTGCCCTATTTACACTTAGTCCATGAACCCACCATCCTCTGTGTGAAAAAGTCGCCCCTCAGGTTCTGAATAAATCTTTCCCTGCTCGCCTTAAACCTATGCCCTCTGCTAATTCATTCCCCTACTCTGGGTAAAAGACTGTGCATTTGCCCCATCTCTTTGCCTCATGGTTTTATACTCGTCTATAAGATCACCCCTCAGTAGGGTACTAGAGGGTATAGATTTAAGATGGGGGTGGGGAAGGGGAATTCATTGTAGATTTGCAAAGCAAGTTTGTTTTGTTGCCAGGGAAGGTGATATATGCAGACATCGTAACATTTAAGGGGTATTTAGACAGGTAGATGAACAGGCTGGGAATGGAGGGACATGTGCAGGCAGATGGGATTAGTTTAAACTGGTGTCATGGTTGTCAGAGACACTGGACTGAAGAATGCCTGTGCTGTACTGCTCTATGTTCCTGTGTGTGAAGTTTCAATGATTCTACTGCATTTGCATCACATTTGTAAAATTGAAAAGGTGAATGTTTTGATAGCAGGATCACGTTACAAAGTCTCTTACCCACCCACTGACACACAAACCTCTACTCCTCCCCTTCCTTGCCAGTCCTGCTGACAAAATGGTTTGCTAGCAGCTGAAGCTCAGCTCGGGGCAAGGTGGTGTGGTAGATGTTGGCATGGTAGAGACAAAAACATCTTGCTAGGTTATGTCTACAATTTGATTACCTTTGGAACTTTAAGTTTCACTTAGGAAGTAGAAGAAAGGGTTCAAGGTTTCCCCCATTGGACTAGTTAACAAGGTAGATACAAAACGCTGACGTAACTCAGCTGGACAGGCAGCATCTCCGGAGAGAAGGAATGGATGACATTTTGGTTCGAGACCCTTCTTCAGAGAGCCCAGATTGCCTTGTGGTCCATTGTGTATATTTTCTAATACCAGCTTGTTGTGATTGTGGGCGTGAACAGAAATGTTGCTTCAGTGCTGGAGAGCTGGAAGATTTTGTGACTTTTATTGCAAAAAAAAATGCTGAAGGAGGAGAAATACTTGGTAGTTTCTTTATCCTAAGTGAATGTATCGTTTCATCCATTGTGGTCGTTGGTAAACAAGATTTACCGGGCACTCATGAAGTCGGCGTGCCATTGAAGGAGTCTGGAACTGGAAGTGATTGCCTTGGGCTGCATGTCTGCCATTAATTTAAATTCTTAATGAATCCTTGATTAAGCAAATGAGTACTGAAATATCACATGTTTAACATTAAGTCAATCTGACGGCATTACCGTTTCTTTCACAGGATACATCCAAAACCCTGGAGGTACTTCTGCTGGAGAAGAACCGCTCATTACAGTCTGAAAATGCAACTCTGCGTATCACCAACAGTGACCTTAGCGGTAGGTCTTTGCGTTTGCAGCTTATGTAGCTGTGCTTGGGGAATGTGAGTACATATCCTGAGATCAAAGTCTGCATTAGTGCATGGCAGCAAGATTAATGTGTATCACACACTCCAAAACCACTAAATTATGCTTGTGTATTTGTACAGACTGGGTAATAGAAAGAACCTTTCTTAGAAACGATGATTTCAGAAAAGTAACAGCTTCTTATCTTGAATGTCATTGATGTATTTGGGTTTATAAGCCTTGTTTTTTTTTTCTTATAGGTTTCTGTCAGAGTGTAAATTCAATAACTAATACAGTATTCAATCACCTGTAATTGATGCCATTTTGTATTTGCTGTAACTATCTCTCTAAGTAGGACGATATTTGTTAAGCTAACACACTGCCTAATTGTGCCACTCGTATGAAGTAGATGTTTGCTACGGGCTGCTTAAGTGGTTGTAAGAATTCTCCAGGCTGCTATTTACAAGAAAGGTACAAACAACAAATGCATGTCATCTGCCATTGGGGGCTAGTCTGGCGTAGTCAAATTTGACCATCCATATCAGGAGAAAAGCCCTTTGAAAACCTGCAATTATGGGCTAAAAGTTTGCTAATTTTCATGGTTTTACTTTTTCGCTCCCCCATAATGCATTGTGTTTGACCTTTCTTGTAGGGTCAGCTGGGAGAAATGGGAACGACCGACTTGAGAGTCTGCGTCCTTCGACCTCACCAACCTCCCCTCCCTCTAAGTTGCTGCGCAGCGCGAGTGAGCAGGCTTCCAGTGCTAACGGTACGCACCAATTCTCACCAACGGTTTTAGGTCAAGATTTTTTCAGCTCTTCATTGACAAGCTCCCCGATCCCCCTGGCCTCTGCGGGGAAATTTGCACTAAACTCGCTTCTTCAGCGGCAGCTAATGCAGTCCTTCTACTCCAAGGCAATGCAGGATGCGGGAAGCACAACCATGCTTTTTCCAACAGGTCCTTACAGCACAAACTCCATATCGTCCCCAAGCCCCATCCCGCCCAGCTCGGACGTGAACGGAATGATCCCTTCGCCCAGCCAGTCAGAGAGCGCCGGCAGCATATCTGAAGGCGAGGATCTGGACACGGCAGAGATTGCGCGGCAAGTAAAAGAGCAGTTGATCAAGCACAATATTGGCCAGCGGATATTTGGACATTATGTACTGGGCTTGTCTCAAGGTTCCGTCAGTGAGATACTGGCCAGACCGAAGCCATGGAATAAGCTGACTGTTCGAGGGAAGGAGCCTTTCCACAAGATGAAGCAGTTCTTGTCCGACGAACAGAACATCCTGGCCTTGCGCAGCATCCAGGGCAGGCAAAGAGGTGGGTGATGCATTTGATCCTCTTCATTCTCAAGCCCTTAAAGATACAGTATTCTTACAGTGGTCTAGTCTCACCTCCCACCGCAAGGGAGGGAGTCAATTATTCTTTTGATCGTTCAGGTAATTTGATGTATCTGGTGCAAAAACAAAGGAAGGAACATGAATGTGTAAGAAGCAACTGCAAGTGCTGGTTTACACCGATGATAGACACAAAAAGCCGAGATACTCAGCGGATCAGGCAGCATCTCAGGAGAAAAGGAATAGGTGACGTTTCGGGTCGAGATCCTTCATCAGACTAAGATTCAGGGGACGAGGAAACGAGAGACATAGACGGTGAAATAGAGGTATAGAACGAAATGGAACATAATGTTCTTTGTTTAACAATCCCATTCATCACATGAGGTCCAGAGCTCTCTTAAGTAAGTTCTACTAATACTTCCCTCTCCCCCTTCCCTTACCCCCTTCCTCCACCCTAGTTGTTTAACCAGTTTCACAGTTTACCACAGTGTCTCCCTCTTGAGATCACACCTTCCACAGCCAACAATTGGCCTGCTAGGGCACCACCCTCCCTGAGGTTATCTGTTGCTGGCCCTGATTTGTCCTGGTCTTTTCTTGTCTCCAGTTATCCCCCCCCCCCCCCCCCCACTCCCCCCCACCACACCCTCTACTTTCAGTCTGATGAAGGGCCCCAATCCAAAATGTCACCTATCCTTCTTCTCCAGAGATGCCAGGTCTGGCCCGCGGAGTTACTCCAGCATTTTGTGTCTATCTTTGGTCTAAACCAGCATCTGTAGTTCTTTGTTTCTGCCCTCTGTGCCTTAGTTATTCAAGTAGTTGTCTCGATGGTACTTGAATATTCTGAGAATCTCTGCATCCGTCACCTCCAGACTCTGAATACAAAAAAATCTCTCTTCACATCCCCTTTAAACCTCCCAGTGGTCACCTTAAACCAATGCCCGCCAGTCACAGATAACCCACTATATTTATTTTGTCTATCTATCAGATCAGCCCTCAGATTTCGTCCACCCCGGGGATAACAAATCTGAAAAGATCTAAGCTGGGCAACGTTCTGGTGAATCTCCTCTGCACCATTTGCAGTGCAATCACATCCTTCCTGCAGCCTGGTGCCCAGAACCGCAGACAGCAATGCAGCTGTGACTAAACCAACGTGTTATAAAGTTGCAGCATGATGTCCCAGCTCTTATACCCTACCTACCTCATCACTATCTCTACTTCTGCTCACACTGTCAGGGAACCATGTCTCTCTGTTCATCAATACTCCCATTTATTGCACACATCATATCCTTGTCTGCTGTCCTAAAATGCATTCCCTCTCATTTGTTGGCATTGAGTTCTATTTGTCTTTGCTCTGCCCAACGTGCCAGCAAATCTCTACCCTCCCTAACTGTTGTTTATGGGTCCATTGCTAAGAGAGATTCTATGGAGAGCTCACTTTATAACTATACCTCTTGAAAGGTTTATGAATAACCTGGGTTGCCTGTGGTGAACCACATGTGAAGGAATGGTTTCTGCCCTGTTTTGAGTTACCTCACCAACACCTTGTACAACTCGTAACATAACATCTCATTTTCTATACTCACAACCCTGACATGAAAAGTCGTCTTCACAACCCTATCTACCTTCGACACTACTTTCAGGGATCAGTGTCACACCACAGGTGACCCTGCCTCAAACCTTGCGTCACACCATTCGTCATGAGCCTCCAATCTGAGACATAACCCACCAATCCCTCTCACTCCTTCCACTAAGTATGTTTTGTCTACAATTGTCCAGCTCATGCTGGCTCCCACGGGATCTCAATTCCTGGACCAAGCCTAGCATGTGGAACCTTGCCAGAGGCCTTGTTACTGCACAGGTCTCATCAATCCTCTTGGTCACCGCTTCAGAAAACAATTAAATTTGTGGGATACGGTTTCCCACTCACAATGTTGCTGCGACACTTGAATCCCATGTTGTGCAAGGTCTATCCGGATCTGCCCTTTTACATTAGTTTAGAGATACAGCGTGTAATTAAACTCTTTGGCCCACGGAGTCCGCGCTGACCAGCGATCACCTTATACACTACACTATCCTACACATTAGGGAAATTTACAGTTTTACCTAAGCCAATTAACCTCGAACCTGTACGTCTTTGGAGTGCGGGAAGAAACTGGAGCACCCGGAGAAAACCCAGTCAGGATCTAACCCGGGTCTCGGGCTCTGTAATGCAACCACTCTACTGCTGCGTCTGTGCCACCCCCATTTATTTTATGACCTAGAGAGTCATAACCCTTGAAACTAGACATTTGTCCTCAATTTAAGTAGCTGTTTCCTTATCCTGAATGAGTGCACACAAGCACTAGAATCCCCCACTAGTGTAAGCATCCTCTCCGCATCTAAGCTGAGAAGCCTCTTGGAAACCCGATTGCTTCAATGGCCTCTCATTCAGTTGAACACCAGAGATGATAGGCCCATTCTGCTTGCTCATACCTTGTTGGACATTGAGGATCTAACCACCAGGGCAATTATTCCCCTTCTTAAAACTAAACTAGCACTGCCTCATTCAATTCATGGTTTGAAGTGCCCAGTTTTCATTTCATTTGTAATGGTTTTCAGCATTTTCCTGATATCATACCCAAATTGATTGTATTTAAAAAGACACTTTGACAGGGACATGGATAGGAGAGGTTTAGGGGGATATGGGCAACACAAACAAATGGGGCTAGCTTATGTGGGGCATCTTGGTTGGCATGGTCAGGTTGGGCCGAAGGGCCTGTTTCCATGCTGTGTGACCCAATGACTCATAAGTCATAAGGTCATAAGTGATAGGAGCAGTACTAGACCATTCGGCCCATCAAGCCTTTCAATCATGGCCGATCTATCTCTCCTTCCTAACCCCATTCTCCCCATAACCTCTGACACCCGTCGTCAAAGTGACGATTTCGACGAGGGAATTAAATGTGACATCTCCAAGTTTGCGGATGACGCAAAGCTGGGTGGCAGTGTGAGCTGCAAGGAGGATGCTATATGGCTGCAGGGTGACTTGGATAGGTTGGGTGAGTGGGCAGATGCATGGCAGATGCAGTATAATGTTGATAAATGTGAGGTTATCCACTTTGGTGGCAAGAACGGGAAGGCAGATTATTATCTGAATGGTGTCAGATTAGGAAAAGGGGAGGTGCAATGAGACCTGGGTGTACATCAGTCACTGAAAGTAAGCATGCAGGTACAGCAGGCAGTGAAGAAAGCTAATGGCATGTTGGCCTACATAGCGAGAGGATTTGAGTATGAGCAAGGAGGTTCTACTGCAGTGGTACAGGGCCCTGGTGAGACCACACCTGGAGTATTGTGTGCAACGAAAGGACAATCTTGCAGCGTAGGTTCACCAGGTTAATTACCGGGATGGCGAGACTGACATATGCTGAAAGAATGGATCGACTGGGCATATTCACTGGAATTAAGAAAGATGAGAGGGGATCTTTTAGAAACATATAACATTCTTAAGGAATTGAACAGACTAGATGCAGGAAAAATGTTCGCGATTTTGGGGGAGTCCAGAACCAGGGGTCACAGTTTAAGAATAAGGGGTAAGCCATTTAAGACTGAGATGAGGAAAAACCTTTTCACCAGAGAGTTGTGAATTTGTGGAATTCTCTGCCACAGAAGGTAGTGGAGGCCAATTAATTGGAGTGTTTTCAAGAGGATGTTAGATATAGCTCTTCGATCTAACGGACTCAAGGGATATGGGGAGAAAGCAGGAACGGGGTACCGATATCGGATGATCAGCCATGATCGTATTGGGAATACTTTATTTTTTGCTCTCCTGCACGATGTATACAAATAACAGCCACCTGCAGCGCTGACAAAGTTACAAAGCACGCCACTCCCCCTTTTGTCCCCCCCAACAGTTTTCCCATGCCGGGTCCCCATTGTCCTTTGTCCCCCCCCTCCCCCTATTGTCCATTGTTCTCCCCCCACCTCCATACTCATGGTGTTCTCCCCACGCCCGGTCCTCCATTGTTCTTCCATGGCGGTGCTGGCTCGAACGGCCGAATGGTCTACTCCTGCACCTATTTTCTATGTTTCGATGAGGTCTAATTAAGGTTAAATATCATGAGAATATGATCTTCACTGCAGGTCGGAGTCATTATTTTACTATCGATGGGAAGAGTTAACTTATTTCAAAATATGATAAAATTGGCAAATGCTTCCTTCTTATTTCCTCAAAGAGCTTCCTTGAGATTTTGAATTGGATATTTTCAAAGAGACTTATTAGGTGCAGAACTGGCAGAAGTAAACTTGACTTTAAATACTGAAACTAAAAGTTTAATTCCTGTATCAAAAAGAATACTGTGTCTTTAAGGAGCCATTGTGTTATTGTAATGGGATAGTTTGAAAGTATTGGAAGCTGAATGCCACCCATTAGTATCATTGTGTAAATATACTGGCAGAGTTCATGTTTTTAGTGGTGGGGGGGGGGGGGGGGGGGGGGGAGAGATTTTGGTAACCTGCTCATTTATAGTTATCCATATATTTCTGGTGCCATTGATGCATTCTCCATTCACCTTATACAAATAATGTGCTACTGAAAATGTGAAGTCATAATGATAAATGCTGGAAAAATGAAGTGAGACAGAATCTATAAAAGAGAGAACCAGAGTTAATGTTTCAGATCTTTGCATCCAGAATGAAACAGTTTCTCTCGCTGCATACTTTTACATTTTATGAGTACGTCCAGCATTTTTCATCTCTATAGATCCTTTGCAAATGCTCTGGAACGGTTTATAGGTTCTGCACAATCACCGTATTATGGATTTATAAAGTGAACTGCGACATGCTTACATTAGTGAAAGAAGAGTGAAGAATGTTTGACGTTTCAGGGTGCACTTTACTTCAGGGACAGTTAATTAAAATTGCACTGGAAATGGAGGATGAAAGTATGTTTGAAGTTGTGGTCTGGTACATCATTTATCACATGAGGTACAGTGAAATCCATTTTTATACACAGTTCAGTACAAGTATCACTATCTAGAAGCACTTAGATACATCTTAGATAAGCATCACAAATACAGTACAAGTGGATAGCAGTGGTACACTGAGACAGTGTACAGAGTCGCCATTTTGGCGCCATTTTTAAGTCAGTTGGTGAAAATGCAGGGTTTGGAACTTAAATATTAACATGGTAGCTGTAATTAAAAGCTACAGGACGATTGTATGTACTTTTATTTGCAAACAGCAGCACTTACTAAGGGAGCTCAGCTGCTTCATCTCATTAGCCCAGAATAAGTGTTTAGGAAGGAACTGCAGATGCTGGAAAATTGAAGGTAGACAAAAGTGCTGGAGAAACTCAGCGGGTGCAGCAGCATCTATGATCTATGATGCTGCTGCACCCGCTGAGTTTCTCCAGCACTTTTGTCTAGCCCTGAGTAAGTCCCAGGTTCAGCACTTGATGGGTGAGTGAACTAATCTTCAGCAGTGCAGTGATGATGACTACAGTTTGTGTTGATGCTCAGCTTTATAGCGGGAACACGTCAGGATTCCTGCTTCTGATAGTATTCGATACGACCCTGCTGGAACTGTGCAAGTTTAGGCCCCAGCCACCATTTTGCTCCCCACATCCTCGGTGATGTGCTTATTGGTACCTTCTGTCACAAGTCTGTATTGGTCAGCTGCAGAACTCCCCAGGCTGATAGTTAATGCCCCGACTCTGAATGTGAAGGAATGAGTAAAAGAACACACATTTTGACCGTGATTCCAGCAACCCTGAATCCACACACATTCCAAGGGGCTGGCTGCTCCTGCACTGTGACTGACCTCAATGCTTCGAGACAGGGAGAGAAAAATATGAATGCAGTATTGACGTAAACTTCAAGTGAGTAGTTAGTTTAGTTTATTGTCACGTGAGCCAAGGTACAGTGAGATGCTTTTGTTCATAAGTTCATAAGTGATAGGAGCAGAATTAGGCCATCCAGCTCATTAAGTCTACTCCGCCGTTCAATCATGGCTGATCTATCTTTCCCTCTCAACCCCATTCTCCTGCCTTCTCCCATAACCCCTGACGCCCGTACTAATCAAGAATCTATCTATCTCTAGTAAAAATATCCATTGGCGGCCTCCCCAGCTTTCTGTTGTAATGAATTCCACAGATTCACCACACTCTGACTAAAGAGGGTTGCGGACGCAGAAGCAGCCAATTTTATGGCAGTTGTTTCTGAGTAATATTTATCTGATGTTAAATTTTCATCTTGCATGAATTAAAATGGGATTGTCAGTCGGTAGAGTACTTTGAGGTTTAATCCATCTCATTGGCACTCTTCATACAATATCGCATCAGACCTCAATGGGAAGAAATTGTGAAAGTAGATTGTAACGTTGTCACTGCTGTCTATTGTATTTAATGTTATTAACCACGGCTAAAATTCTAGTTCAGATCTATTCAAAGCATTCTCTTGAACTTGACCTCAGTACAGTAACAACTTAGCTCTCTTAGGTAATTCCTCCTGTACAAAGTCAAGGCCCATTGATGCTGCGCCAGTTTTGGATTCCCTCTTCAATTCACAGATCAAATACTCATCTTTCTCTTGATATCACTGACTCCAAAATGGCCTAGCACGCTCCAATAACGTTGTTACCTACCTCCCTTTCTCCAATTTCCAAGCAGGTTCAAACACTGGTGAGATGAGAAAGTAAAGCCTCTCTAGATAAAAAAGAAAGATGCTGCTAATTTTGAAAATGCGGAATGAAAGCAACATGATTTACACGTGGACACAGTGATACACGTTCACAATGTTAAGGGAGAACATGGTGTAACATTTACTCGAAAGGAGTAAACTTAAAACACAAGAAAGATAATAGTGAAAAACAGAATTATGAACAAAATGTCAAACGGAAGCACAAGGTGTATAGCTTGATGCAAAAACACAAATGATGGAAGCCCTTCATATCCAAAACACCACGCCTGTTGCCACACAAGTCAATGTGGTGCTGCTTGTTCTCTTTCCACTCCACAGAAACAAAGATGAGAGAATTGTTGAGGATGTGGGTGTACAGTGGTGCAGCAGTAGAGTTGCTGCCATACAGCGAAAGAGATGCAGGTTTGATCCTGACTACAAGTGCTGTCTGTGCAGAGTTTGTACATTCTTCCCATGTTGGCGTGGGGCTCCTGGGGCTCTGGTTTTCTCTCACATTCCAAAGACGTACAGGTTTGTAGGTTAATTGGTTTCTGTAAAATTGTCCCTGGTGTGTAGGATAGTGCGAGTGTACAGGGCGATGGCTAGTCGACATTGACTCATTGGGCCGAAGGGCCTGTTTCGAGCTGACGTCTATAATGTTTATAAATTTGTGATGGCAGTACAGTAATTCCTCATCAAGCAGAGGTTTGAACATCTCCGCTGTGTAAAGAAGTAGGTTGTTGCAGGTATGATGATACATGATTTCTGCGGAACTTTCCCCTTTTAGAATAAGTGTTCGGTATTCTGACTGTGCATGCCCAGGTCATAGGTCATTCGCAATGAACATTCTCGGCAACTGTGCTGTTGCGTGTGTGCAGGTCTGCGTTTTGTTCGCGGTCAGGGTCTGGGTCGGGCCCGGGTCTCCGGCGCTGCGGGTGCTGTTGAGTTGCTGCTGGGCCGTCCCTGTCCCCACCTGGGTGTCCGGTCCCTGTCCGGGGGTGGCCGGAGGTGTCCGGGGTGCTCCTGTGCTGGCAGGGTTGTAGCCGGCGCGGGGGGGGAGGCGCTGGCTCCAGCTTGGCTCTGCCTGTCCCGCCGGGTTGGCCGCCAGCCCTGGATTGGCGGAGCGCCGGCCCGGAGTGGTGGCGGTCCCGCACTTGCAACTGGCGCGGAGACAAGGGGGGGGGGGGGGGGGGGGGCGCTGGCTACAGCTTGGGCTGGGGACCGTCGGCTGCGGCTCTCGTCCTGTCCAGTGGGGGTCGGTTGGCCCCATCGGTGCCGGCGGGGCCGAGCGCCGGTCATCAGCGGGGATACACACGGGGTGCAGCGGTGGCTCGGTGGGTCAGGCAACATCTCTGGAGAAGGGTCTCGACCCAAAACCTCACCCATTCCTTTGGCCGGCGGCTGCTGGGTGTGGCAGGGGGTGCGGCTGGTGGTACCCGGCCCGTTGGGGAGCCGGTACGTCGGGAGTTGGAATGGGGTCGGTCTGAAGTTAGCGCTTCTTCTCCGCACTGGCGGTGGGCCTGGGGCCGACGCTGCTCCGGGCCGGTGTCCCGTTGGTCTAGGGTCGCCCCGGGCAAGGATGGGACACTCGGTGGGGGGGGGGGGGGGGGGGGGGGATGGGGCGGGGACGGTCCAGTAGCGGTTCGGCAGTGCTTGTGGCGCCAGGGACCCGGGATCGAACCTGGCTGCGGATGAGGCGGTGGTCTGTGTGCATGCAGCAGCACAGCTGCCAAGAATGTCTCTCCCCCTAGTCTCCCGCTTGAATCTGCCCACTCTCTCTCTCTCGCTGTTACACCCCGCTCTCCCGCTACCTGGCACCCCTGTTCCTCAGTTTAAATATATTTTTACACATAAATTATGAATAAAGATAAGAATTTATACACAGTTTATACAGCCAGCGCTTCATTCGCTTTTTCTCTATAGCGAGTAATCTTTGACAAATCCCATGATTTATTGCGTTTTTCGGAATACCGAACTCGCATATTTTTATAATCGAAAGAATAAATTGAAATGCGTTGAATGATCTAAGTGAAATTGAATGTTGAGTCAGAAACATCAGAGAAATTCCACCCATCCATTTTATTGGTGGAAATGTGTTTTCTTTATTAGCTATTTGCTACGCCATTGTTGTTGGCACCTTGCCTGTGACCCAGAAGATTATAGTTTAAAGTTCCACAGACTTGAAATCTGCACGGAAGTTGCAGTAGCTGACTGAGAGCTGTATATGTAGTTCACCTGATACCAGGCACGTGCCGTGAGTAATTACTCAGGGTAGGCAGTCAGTCGGCTTTTAAACAAAATCTTAAACCGCGCATGCAGATTGTAAAAATAAAGAATAAAAATAAGTAACAATTCAATTTGCCCAAGGCTTCCAAATCTCCTTCATTCTGAATTACTGAATGGGTGGGGGTTGGAGTGTGACGGCATGTGGAGAGATGGTGGGAAAAACCGGACAAGTTGAATCAGTTGTCACCTTATTGAATGACAATACTTGTTCAAGGGACCAACTGGGGGAGAGTTCCTTTCACAGCGTATGGGGAGTCTGGCCAGGGGTAAAGTTGCGCGGAGGGCAGGAGCGTTAAGAAGGAGGGGGTCGGTGATGCTAGTAACTCACTCACTGTGGCCGGGGAGGGAAGCAGCTCGGGTGGCTACGAGCGGCCGCCGGGACTTCAGCTCTTTCTGCCGGCCCGCTTACCTCTGGCAGTGCTCTCTGTCTGAACATCTCTCACCTGCCGCTCGTCGGCTTCGCTCTTGTCAGCCGCTTCCCGCAAATCCTTAAATTCCGACAGCCGACAATTGGTTCCTTGAGCGCGCTGTCGGAATTTAAGGAGCGGCTGACATGAGCGATGCCGGCAAGCGGTTTTCAGACTGAGAGCACTGCCAGAGGTGAGTAGGGCCGGCAGAAGGGGCTGTCAGGTCCCGGCGGCCTCTCGCAGCCACCTGAGCTAATGCACTCCCTGGCCACAATGCGGTGGCTCCGTGCCCGGAGCGTCGCAAGTGGGTTACTGGCATGATCCCCGATCCCCTCCTTCACAACGCTCCTGCCATCCCCGCAACTTTACCCCTGGCCAGACTCCCCAAACGCTGTGAAAGGAGCTCTCCCCGCCACCCCGGGAAATACGGTATTTAAAAACATATAGCACCAAGAAATGTACTCCATTCTTCTCTCTTTGTTTCCTAAGATACTCTTAGAATAATGACAATCCATATTTGAAAAACCAGCAAGAAACTTGCGCTGCGCATGCACCGTAGGCTGCTGCCCATGTGCAGTACTGCAAAGGCAGAATTTCTGCTGCCTTCAGCTCCGCTTGAAATTGACGGCTTGAAGCAGCGCTGACGGCACGTGGGCTGCACAGACTTTCGCGTATTGCATGTGCTGCGGATGAAAGGCACGGAGAATTATGCCTAGCTAAGAGATCGATCTCTTAGATAGGCATGATTCTCCCATGCCTTTACTATTTATATTTAATAATTGCCATTTTATAATTTTTGTGAGGGTAGGCAGTGCCTACCATGCCTACCCTGACAGCACGTGCCTGCCTGTTACTCATGCTTTCAGAACACAAATTGGTTATAACGAGATTTTAATTGGGAAATTGAGAACCACTTAAAAGTTTCTTTTGGAATTGGCAAGCAGGAAAAAAGCTGTCTTGGAAAAGAAACAGTCTTAGGGACAAAAAAAGCTGTTTCCATGCAACCTCCTGCAGTAATCAGGCACCGTTGCCTCTTCCCTCTCTCTCTTTCCCCTTTCTCTCTTTCCCCTCTCTCTCTGTGTCATTGTGCTAACTCTGTGTGTTCCATAAAGATGGTGACACAGGTAGGTGGGTGGTGAAGAAGGCAGAGACACAAGAGTCTGGAGCTGCTGGAATTGTGAGCAACAAATAAACTGCTGGAGGAGCTCAGCAGGTAGAACTCAGTCTGAAGAAAGCTCCCAAACTCTTGTCTTTCCATTTCTTTCCACTAATGCTGCCTGACCTGCTGAGTTCATCCAGCAATTAGTTTCTTGGTGGATAGAGGAAGGATATCATTGAAGTAGAAAGGGTGCAGTAGAGATTCATCGTAGAGGATTGTAAAACCCAGGACCTACCGAGTCCAAGTGGATAAGGCCAATTGACCAAGCAGATAAGATTACGACTTTCAAAAGCAATTTGGACAGGTTAATGGATACAGGAAGTCTTTGGAGAGATATTGGCCAAACACAGGCAAATGCAATGAGCCTAGAATGCCAACTTGTTGGGCTTGTATGTACTGTATAGCTCTATGATACTATGGCTCAAAGGCATTTTGTGCACTTGCCCTCTTCGGTCAGGGTATTGTATCCAGGCATTTTGATAATCATGTTACAATTGTACAAGATGTTGGCAAAGAGTTGTTTAGGGTACTGTGAACAGTGCTGGTCACCCAGTAGATGTCATTAAACTGGAAAGGGTGCAACAACGATGTACAGGTATATTAACAGGTCTACAAGTCGAGACTGGTTAACTGGTACCTGTTTCTCCAAATGTTTAAGGGCCTGAGGGGTGACCTTCTAAAGAATTATGAAATCATGAGGGGCATGGATAAGATGACTAGTTCACAGTATTGTCCCCGGTTAGGGGAGTCTGAAACTAAAGGGCATAGATTTAAGGTGAGAGGGAAAAGGGGAAACATTTTTCACACAGAAGGTGGAGTGTATATGGAACAAGCTGCCAGAGGAAGTGGTAGAGGCTGGTACAATTACGATATTTAAAAGACTGGTACATGTATAAGGAATATTTGGAGTGAGATGCAAGCAAGTGGGACTAGCTCGGTTCAGCAACTGGGTCAGCGTGGACGAGATGGGCCAAAGGGCCTGATTCCATGCTGCATGACTCCGTCGTAGAACAACATCTACCTGCCTTTACATTCTCCCATTAAAGTGGGTGACCACATCTCCACTCATTATACTCTCTCAGGCAGTTTCCGCTCCGATCACTTACATTTTAAAAAGTGAATAAATTGTGTATAGATCTGAGCAAGAATATTGCAGTAATTGGAGAATAAGGAGGCTCCCGACGTCCTACTTACTGAAGCTTGCACAATGTAGCAGTGGTTTTTGTCCAGTGTGTTGAAGTGTATAACAAGATTTGCATTGTTAGTGAAGCTGTTAGCAGCTCAAGTGTGAGCAGCCACCTTCACCCACACGATTCCCACTGCCAAGCTACATTCATTCAGAGAATCTGTGGCAGCAGTTAACTAACGTACCAGCTCCAGTTTATGAAATGCTAGGTCACTGTCAAGAGACTAGAAATAAACACTCCCCCTTGTTTTATATTCTTATCAAAACTTATTTTTTAACAGAGGTTCCAGGCCAGAACATACAAAGAATGTTGCAGGAAGTAAAGAAACGAAGATATGGTTCAGAAGGTAGGTCCTGGGATGTTCTCTCCATTACAGCCAGTGGGATTCAGTAACTATTAGCAAACACATGTTATGTAGCTGACACTGGCCTGGAATCTGCTGGAAAACACATCATGTGAGTATAAAAACAAGGCATTTATACGTACCTCAAAGCTGCAATGGGCAACAATTTGACTGGAGTCATGGAGACATGTGGCGGGGAAACTTTGGCCCAACTCTTCCATGCTGGCCCAGTTGCTTCCCCGAGCCAGACCCATTTGCCCGTGCCTGGCCCATATTCCTCTGTAGCATTTCCATCAATGTGCCTGTCCAACTGTCTTGTAAAATTATAATAGTTATTTACTACTATCACATCCTCTGTCAGCTTGCCAACCATCCTCTGTAAAAAAATTCCTTGTGAGATCCCATCTAACTGTTTCCCCTCTCACCTTCACGTTTATACTCTCAAGCGGGGAAAAGATAATAGAGTCAAAATGTTATACAACGGAAACAGGTATCATTTGTCCATGCCGGCCAAGAAACTGTTAGATAAGTTAGTCTTATCTTCTGCTTTTGACCCATGTGGTTGTAGACCTTTTCCATCAATGTACGTCCAATTGTCTTTTAAACATTTGTATTTGTACCTTCACTCCTTTCAGGGGCAACTTTTCACATATATCCAGCACCCTTTTTGCGTGGATAAAGTTGCCGCTCGTATCCCTTTTAAACCGTAAATCAAAGTCCCAGCCAATCCAGTCCCACCAGAACGGTGTTGGATACTTCCGCAGTCTTGCACTCCATCTTCCTTGTCTTCAGTGTTTGGCTTCTTAAACACTTGCTGCTCTAATCTCACACCATTTAAATCATTCTGCCTACCTCGGTGATTAGCCCCCAGTTTAGCCTCGGCATCTTTCATCTGCTGATATTTAGCGCACTCGCTTAACCTGCCTACATACTTTTGCTCACTTTATGACCCTCTAACAGCTTGTTTTCTACCCATGACTATACCGTACGGCAAAGATACATAGATGGTCCTTGCTCACTTCATCCAAAGGTCTTTCTGGAGCTCGAACTGTACAATCACTTCTGTGATTCTGACTCAATTTCAATGAAATTATTTATTATGGATTGGAAAGTTATTTGGTGAAATCTGTACACATTGTTCCCTAGGCATTGTTGGGTGATTCCTTGGACAAGTTGGGTTTAAAGTAGTGGCACAGAGCTGTACAGCATGCTCACAGCCCCTTTAAGCCAACTTGTTTATGCCAAGTTGTAGTTGCCCCTGAGGTCTCTCCTCCCTTGCACCATAAGACTATCTATGCATTCTAGTTTTAGAATTGTCCACCCTGGGGAAAATACTGCAAGCATTCACATGCCCCTTATGGTCTTGTTTACCTTGATAAGGTCACCTCTCTGCCTCCTACACACCAAAGAAAAAAGTCCCAACCCATCCACCCTCTTCCTGGAACTCAAGCCACAATGTAACATCTCTAGTGCATCTTTTCTGCACACTTTCCAACTTAATAACATCTTTCTATTGCTGGACAACAGGAACTGCGCACAGTATCTCCAAATACCCTTCCCAGTGAAGGCAACACTGCCAAAGCTGCCTTCACCACTGTCCACCTGACTCATCTCTTTCAGGGAACCATGCACGTGTACTCGCATATCTCTCTGTTCATTCTAACATTTTGGGACATTTGACAATAAAAACTCCCTTGACTCTTCAACACTCCAAAGACGTACAGGTTAGTAGCCTACTGACATAGTGTTAGTGTACGAGGATTGTTGGTCGGCACAGTGGACCAAAGGGCCCGATTCCGCGCTGTATCTCTAAACTAAAAACTAAACTAAACTAAACGCTGTCCAGTGCTCCACCATTTACTGTGTTCTTGACGTATCAAAGTACAACACTGCACACTTGTCAGAGTTAAATGACATTCCTTGGGCCACCTTCCCAACTGATCTAGATCTTGTTGTTAACATGGATTTCCTTCCTCGCTATCCACTATACCACCAATTTTGGTGTCATCTGCAAATTTACTAACAATGTTAACTACATTGTCATTCAAATCATTGATGTGGATAACAAACAACAGTGGGCCCAGAACGAACCCTTGTTGCACTCTACTAGTCTTCCAATAAGAAAATCGACCACCACAACCACCCTTGACCCCTTTCCCCAAGCTAATTTTGAATCCAAATAGCTAGCTCACTCTGGATTCCATGTAATATAATCTTCCAGACTAGCCTACTGTGCAGGACCTTGCCAAAAGCCTTAATAAAGTCCACCTAGACAAAGTCCATTGCCCTGCCCTCTTCAATCCTCTGAATGACCTCTTCCGAAAGTATTTCTCTGAATGGCAATCCCCACTTTGGAAATCCCTCCTCTCCAACCTCACCATTTCAGATCCTCATCTCCAGCCTTTGATCGCAGCACCCCAACCCAGCAATGATTCCCGGTCCAATTTGATTTAAAGGATATTGCAGCTTTAAGTGTACTTGATTTGACTTGATTGTGTTTATGTATAGTTTTATCTGAACTGTGCAAAAAAAAGCTTTTCACTTTACCTCGATACACGTGACAATAACAAACCTAGACTTAAACAATAGTAATGAAGTGAATCTCATGGTTCTGTATTACTTCTGTGGGATTGTCATCAAGAATATAACCCATAAGGACCAATTAGTGCTTACAAGTATTAATCACCCTGGAGAACATGTGTATAAAGCAGCTTTCGAATGCTTTCAGTATTGTTTGATCACTTTGAATTATATTGTTCAGCATGGATGTTTGACACCATTTCACATTCTCTATTAACATCCCTAAAGACAGTATTAGAGTCAAGGGTTAGATTGAAATGGAAAATGTTTTTCTCTGAAGAACAAATGCTATCTTTGAAAAAGTTCAGCTCAATGCACGCACACACACACACACACAGGCATGCACGCGCGCACACACACGCGCGCACACACACAGGCATGCACGCGCGCACACACACGCACACACACAGGCATGCACGCGCGCACACACACACGCACACACACAGGCATGCACGCGCGCACACACACACACACACACACACACACACACACACACACACACACACACACACACACACACACACACACACACACACACACACACACACATCAGACACAAGATTCTGACTTTGTGAGCAACAGACCAAACTGAATTTTATTTGTGGTATGAACCTAATATTTTGTTTTAAAAAGTTAATGAATCTCACTAACCTAGAGTAAAGTAGGAGAAGAATAGAACCATGGATTTAAGTTAAATTAGTTATACATTTATGTTGAGCATTTAATACTAGTACAATATTTTCCCTCAGAGAAGCAACCGCTACAAGATTTTCCTAAGTGATAATAACTGCAGCTCAAATGTAATTCACTTCCTTGTCCTGAGCAATTGAAAAATGCTTTCTAAATGAAAGTTTGTTTTTGCTGTCTTTAATTTGACTGATGTTTATCACAGAGTTTAGAGTTTAGATAGAGATACAGTGTGGAATGCCTTTTGGCCCACAGTCTACACCAACCATTGATCACCCACACAAGTTCATTGTTATCCCATTTTCTTGTCCTACTAGGGGCAATTTACAGCAGCCAACTAGCCTACAAACCTGCACGTAATTGGAATGTGGGAGGAGACCAGAGCACCCGGGGAAAACAAACACAGTCACAGGGAGAACGTGCAAACTCCACACAGACAGCACCCATAGTCAGGATTGAACTCGGGTCTCTGGCGCTGTGCGGCAGGCAGCAGCTCTACCATTTCTACAGGTTTCAGAAAAATTAGTAGACATTGTCTTGTCAATATAAATGATTGCTAACTATTTAATCAAGTTTACTGTGACACAGTCCATGACAAATCGGAAGGGGAAGTGAAGTGGATCAGAGTATGGACAGGACATTGGCGAGTACTGCTCTCAGAATGAAATAGAGCAAATAGGATTCAGTAAAATTCATAACTGAACAAATGTGCTTATTTTGGCAAAGTACTCAATTTTGTGAGCAGCTGATTTATATTTTTAAAATCTGTGGGTTGTGGAATCAACACATGAATCTTGTAAACGTATATAGGATGCTACATAAACCCACTGCAGTTATAATAAAAAAAAACCCTGCAATGTCAAAATCATAAACAGCTTTAGTAGTAGAATGGAAACTGATAACCTGAAAGGGCCTTGTCCCACTTACGTGATTTTTTTCGGCGACTTGCCATCACCCATCCGTCTCAGCAGGTCGCCTAAATCTTTCAAAATGTTGAAAATCCAGCGGCGACCAGAAAAAGGTACGACTCTTTGGGCGGCTGGTCACGACGTGTCGTGGGGTGATGCCTGTATGGTCGTGGTCCAAAGAGTCGTACCTTTTTCTGGTTGACGCTGGATTTTCAACATTTTGAAGATTTTCGGCGACCTGCTGCAACTATGACGGGTGACGGCAGTCGCCGAAAAAATCGCATAAGTGGGACAGGCCCTGAAGTCTCCATTTGCATGCAAATGATGCGCATCACCAGCTTTTCTTCAGAACCTAACATAGAAAGATTGTGATCAGTGATGAAAGAAAGGTGGCCAACTGAAAATAGCTTCACAAGATGTAAGCTTTCAGAAATGACAGCCTAACGCCAATTATTGGAGATGAGCTAGTCAATAGTACTTTATTATCACATGTACCTAGATACAGTGAGATTCTGCTCAATAATAAAGGCAGGTTTTGGAAAGTTAAAATCATTGGAAATTCTTTGGACATATTGTGCAGTATTGTGTGCATTATATCTGATATGATTGTTTGCAGGTTCTTTCATTAAGCAGAATCTTGTAATTATTTTTAAAACCATAAAAACATAACTAGCTCTTTTACAAGATCTTTAGAAGGCTTCTAACTGCTCAAAGCTGATTAGAACTATTGATTGTTTAAGAAAGAACTACAGATGCTGGAAAAATCGAAGGTAGACAAAATGCTGGGAAACTCAGCGGGGGCGAGACAGCATCTATGGAGCGAAGGAATAGGTGACATTTCGGGTCGAGACCCTTCTTCAGATTATTGACAGTGTCCTTTTACCATTCGTTTAAAGTAATTTCCACTGCTCCACAGAAGGCTGTGGAGGCCAAGTAATTGTGTATTTTTACAGCAGGCATTGCCAGGTTGTTGATCAATAAGGGTGTCAAGGCTTATGGGGTGAAGGCAGGAGTATAAGGTTAAAAGGGAAAGATACATCAGCCATGATTGAATGGCAGAGTGGATTTGATGTGCCAAATAGCCTAATTCTGTTCTTATGAGTTTAGTTTAGTTTAGAGATACAGCGCAGAAAAAGGCCCTTCGGTCCACCGATTCCGCGCCGACCAGTAACACTATCCTACACACACCAGGGTCAATTTACAATTTTACCAAGCCAATTAACCTACAAACCTGTATGTCTTTGGCATGTGGAGGAAACCGGAGCTCCTGGAGAAAACCCACGCAGGTCATGGGGAGAACGTACAGACTCCATACAGACAGCATCGTAGTCTGTGGCTCTGTGAGGCAACAGCTCTACCGCTGCCATGACATGAACTTATCCATTTAGAAAGTAAGTGCCAGGCAATTTGAAGATTAAAAGTGCTGTGTAAGGTTCAGCATGGAAGAAAGGCACTTCTTACAACCTGCAGCCTCTCTGCTGGCCCCTTGTTGGGTAACTGCTGAGACACTGAGCCTGCATGGCCTCATGGGGACAATGCTGACAGCTCTCAGCTGCCTGACGCAGCAGTGGAGGAAGGTCTGATAATGGCAGTATCTGAGTTAAGAAAGTGATCCTACGCTACTTGTGGGGAACACAGTTGTGTTTGCACCTGGAGGCAACATTAGCTTCAGTTGTGATGTGTTTATGGGTGAATAGACTTCCAATATTCACGGTGTTGATCATATTCAAAGCATTGTTCTCTGGGAGAGATAACAATATGGGGAAAGATGCAGCCTGGAAACTTTGAAGTAATTAACGGTGGATTTGTTCAACTATATTTTGGAGAATGCCAACTAATTGTGCAGTATATTGATGTGCAAGGAGGACTCACTCATTCATTTGCCCTTTTCGAAGCACGCAACACTTAATATCAATCAATAACGTATATAGACACAAAATGCTGGAGTAACACAACGGGTCAGGCAGCAGTGTTCAAGAAGGAACTGCAGATGCTGGAAGATCGAAGGTACACAAAAATGCTGGAGAAACTCAGCGGGTGCAGCAGCATCTATGGAGCGAAGGAAATAGGCGACGTTTCGGGCCGAAACCCTTCTTCAGACAGGCAGCATCTCGGGAGTTAAGGAATAGGTGACGTTTCGAGTCAAGACCCTTCATCAGACAGTCTGATGAAGGCTCTCGACCTGAAACAGAGTCTGAAGAAGCGTCACAACCCGAAAAGACACCTATTCCTTTACTCCCGAGTTGCTGCCTGACCCACTGAGTTACTCCAGCATTTTGTGTCTATCTGCATTGCTGAGAGACCCTTGTACAGATGACAAGACCTTACTCCAGCTTTGCTCTGCCAAAGCTGTTTCTTCTTTCACAATAAATTTGTTTTGTTTAGCCTAGTTTATTGTCACATATACCGAAGTATAGTGAAAAGCTGTTGTTGTTACAATGCTAACCAGTCAGTGGAAAGACAACAAGTGATTACAATCGAGTCATCCACAGTCTACAGTACATGAAAAGGGAATAACGTCTAGGGAAGGTAAAGGCCAATTAAAGATAGTCCAGGGGTCTCCAATCAGGTAAATTGTAGCTCAGGATTGCTCTATAGTTGTTGGTGGGATGGATCAGTTGCCTGATAAGTTACCATCTATTATTCTGTGATATTCAATACCGGCCGTAAGAATCGTTCAGTGTTGTTGAACCACACGTTGGATAATTTTCTAGTACACTGGTGGCTACTAACAGAACGCTGGATCTGTAGACATTAAAAGGAATACACTTGGATCAAGGCATCTCATTAATGAAATAAAGGTTTGGGTACCAAGCACGAATAATCTTTGGAGGTTTTCTGGAATTGTGGGAAGATTCTGCTCTTGTGACCAGCACTTGACTCAGGAGTTTATTGGCAAAATAAGAGCTGCTGGAATTCAGATCAACCAATCAACCAACAGTGCTTGCTGTTGGAAAATACAGATCAGGTTACTCCGCCCGCCTTTGGCAGATCAATCTGTACGGATTACAATGGATTTGTGCCTGATTTTTGTTTAGTTTAGTTTAGAGATACCAAACTGAGGTCGCGAGTATGCGGGAACTTCTCTCACGCATGAAGGAAAGTTACAGTGACCTCCTAGGACCACGTGTCGACCATGCTGCGAGTTTGTGGCGAGTGCAAACTCTTCTAAACTCGCAAATTAGGTCGCCGCAGTGGGACAGGCCCTTAACACTGCACACTAGGAACAATTTATAATTATACAGAAACCAATTATCCTACAAACCTGTACATCTTTGGAGTGTGGGAGGCGACCAGAGCACCTGGAGAAAACCCACGCAGTCACGGGGAGAATGTACAAACTCTGTACAGACAGCACCCCTAGTCAGGATGGAATCTGGGTCACTGCCGCTGTGAGGCAGCAACTCTACCGCTGCGCCACTTTGCCATCCTGGAATATATTTTTCCTGGTGCAATAAAGAAGGCCCTGGTCCTAGATGTGGGACAAAAGGTTGTCCAGGTAGGCTTGCTGTAGAGCAGCCATGTGCAACATGAAGGTTCAAATAGATATCCCTTATACATTGCAAAGAATTGTTCTCACTCCCTGGCCCATTCAACAAACGTGCCAGAGTCATTTTTAGGCATGTGAAAATTGTCATCTCTGTTGATATCTAATCATTCTGGTGATATGTCCTTTTGATATAATGCTCACTGAATGACAGCTATTAAATAGCTGCAGTGCATTGCCATTAGATATTTAGGTTTCTATGTGCTTAATGTATGACTGTAACAAAGTCAGCATTGTTTATTTCACAGCAGTGTGATGCTGAGACAATCACCAGACTATTATGCTATTGGATGTAATAAAACGGATCTGCAGATGCTGTTGTGTACCAAAGATAGACACAGAGTTCTGGAGCAACTCAGCGGGTCAGGCAGCATCGCTGGGGAAAATGGAGAGGTGATGTTTTGAGTCAGAATCTTTCTTCAGTCAGATTGTGGTGGGAGTGGGAAGAAACTGGACGCGAGAAAAAATCCCGGCCAAAATGGGGGTAGGCTACAGATGACCTGAGGCATGGAGGTTCCCTGCTAGGCCGATTGTTGGCTAGAGACAGTGTGATCCTGAGAAGGATACATCATATCTCTATTGTAATGCTATTGGACCTTCTTGTATATAAAATCCAATCTTACAACACTTCTCCCTGCAATACATTGACTCCAGCTCCTCTCAACATCTTGGCTTGGAGCCTAATCCGTTTGTCTCTTCTGCTGCTGATACATAGACAAAAATATTGGGAAATGTTTCTTCCTGTCAGCCTCCGTACGTTGCCTGTTTATTTCCGATGGCTTTCTGTATTTGTTCTTTTTGTCAGTGGAGTCCCTCTATTTTACAGCAACATAATGCTAAGGAATGTCTGAGAATTTAGACTTATTGCTAGCTTGTTGAAGCCTTTCATTTTGGCCTTGCATATTTTATTATCTCTGACAGATGTTGTTTACTGTCCCAGAGCACAGAAGCATTGGTTAGCGTGCTATATAGAGCTGGCAATGCAAAATGCATCAAACAAACAGACAGACATGCTTTCCAATGATAGATGGGGGAGAAGTCGTTTTCTCAAAGATTTTTATTTAATGATCTACAATAATTTCTTGTTTCTCATTAGCAGGAAAACGGCTTAGGAGGTCAGGATTGAAGCTTGCTGCTGGCAGTGTAAGGCACTAGTGCATGGGTGGTCACCTCTGTGTCTCTTGCATTGAGTTTGAGGTCTGGCCTCAGGATTGTATCTAATTGATGGATCAGGGAAATAATTGTGCGTAGCTATGGGAGAAGTAAAGCAAGCTGGAGGACAGCTGATGCACAAAGGGAAGGAGAGAAGTGGAGCTCACTGGCTGAAGGAGTGGCGGAGGTAGAGACTTCCACTGCATTTACAAAATATCCAGATGAGAACTTGAATCTAGTCGGGGCTGAGAAGGCTACACACCGGTGCTAGTAAATATAATTAATGTGTAGGAATTCAACTGCAGATGCTGGTTTAAACCAAAAATAGACACAAAATGCTGGAGTAACTCAGCGGGACAGGCAGCATCTTTGAAGAGAAGGAATGGGTGACGTTTCGGGTCGAGACTCTTCTTCAGACTGAATTTTGTGTCAGCATTTTGTGTCTATCTTAAATATAATTATTGTTGGGTCGGCAGCTTCATGATGGGCCAATGGCTCAGCTTCTATGCTGTGTGACCATGACTTGTGATGGAAGCACTCGGCAACTTCATGCCTGTTCGACCGTTTTGCAAGATCGTGCTGATATTGTTCAGCTGGAAAGGGTGCAGAGAAGGTATATGAGGGTGTTGCCAGGCCAAGGGCTTGAGCTACAGGGAGAGGTTGTTCAGGCTAGGACGCAGGAGGATGGTGGGTGATCTTATAGAGGTGTATAAGATGAAAGGAACAGGTGGGATAGCCAAGAACCAAAGGACATAGGTGAGAGGGGAAAGATTTAACAGGAACCCGAAGGGCAATTTATTTTACACAAAGGGTGGTAGGTATATGGAACAAGCTGCCAGAGCAGGCATTTGAGGCAGGTACTATCACAAAGGTTAAAAACATTTGGACAGGTACGATACGATAGACTTTATTTACCCCAGGAAGGAAATTGATCTGCCAACATTCATAAAGTCACAAAATACATGAAACCTGAAATTAAAGTGACGAGCGGAAAGGATTGGGGATGTGCAAAGATTGGGGGGGGAGTGGAGTCAGTCTCAGTCTACACCACGACAGATAGATAGGTACATGGATAGGATAGGTTTAGAATATGGGCCAAATGCAGGCAGGTGGGGCTAGTGTTGATGGGGCATGTTGGTTGGCCTGGGTAAGTTGGGCCGAAGGGTCTGTTTGCACGCTGCATCACTCTGACCTCATCACCACCTCCAGAATTTACCTCTTATGCCCTGATTACATTAATATCAAAAGATCTATCTGTCTCTTTCTAATGAATTGTCTGAGTCTTTACAGCCATCTTAGGTCAAGGATTCTAAAGAACCATTCCTGCTGAGTGAAGTAATTTCTTGCCAGCCTTGCTCTGTTTTCTCAACACCCCATGAGGTGAAACAAAACAGAACTGGCTCACCCACAATGAAGGCTCCACTCCCTCCATCAGATGTAGTGTAGATCAGTCCATAGTTAGTGAGGCCAGACCTGCACGTAATATTCCACTTGTAGTCTCTATATTGTAGGAATAGACATATTTATTCTTTCAATAAAGACCAGCAACACATTTGCTAGCTGTGCCTGCATATTAACCAACATTAATTTATGTACTGGGACATCCAGTGAACACCTTTCAATCTGTTGCCATTTAAAAAGGACTCCCTTAGGTACCTCCATCTAAGCTAGAGAGGGTGCAGAGACATTTCACACGAATATAGCCTGGACTGGCAAGCTTGATGATTGAGATGAGAGGGCGGCACGGTGGCGCAGCAATAGAGTTGCTGCCTTACAGCGCCAGAGACCCGGGTTAGATCCTGACCTCGGGTGCTGTCTGTGCGGAGTTTGTACGTTCTCCCTGTGACCTGCGTGGGTTTTCTCCAGGTGCTCCGGCTTCCACCCACACTCTAAAGACGTACTGGTTTGTAGGCTAATTAGATTGGTAAAATTGTAAATTGTCCCTTGTGTGTGTAAGAGAGCTAGTGTACCGGGATGGCTGGTCACCACGGACTCGGTGGGCCGAAGAACCTGTTTACACGCTGTATCTCTAAACTAAACTAGAGATTGGATAGGCTGGGACTGTATTCCCTGGAGTGCAGGGTGAGGGGTTCTTCCAGGAATGCTAACCAAGATGATGCTGGAAATATCCAGGATGTCAGGCAGAATCTGCAGAGAGATGGATGGGATGGTGCTGTACCTCACAGCTCCAGCAACCTGGGTTCAATCCTGACCTCTGCTGATGTCTGTTTGGACACACACTGCTGGAGTAACTCAGTGGGGCAGGTGGCATCTCTGGAGAAAATGAATGGTTGATATTTTGTCGGGATCCTTTTTCAGACTGAAAGTGGGGGGTGGGGGGTGGGGAGGGGGGGGGGAGGTGAAGAGCTGAAGAGCTGGAGGGGAGAAAAGACCAGGTCCAGCCACAAATGATCTTGGGCGTTGACTGCTAGGTCCATTGCTGGCTGGGAAGGTGTGATCTCAAGAGAAACAATGTAGAAACTGGTTTCCACTGGTGGGAGAGTCTCGGACCAGAGGTCATAGCCTCAGAATTAAAGACCACTATATCAGAAAGGAGGTGAGGAGGAACTTCTTTTGTCAGAGGGTAGTTAATCTGTGGAACTCATTACCGCAGAGGGCTGTAGAGATTAGATTAGATAGATTAGATAGCCTTTATTGTCATTCAGACCGAAATCTGAACGAAATTGAAGCAGTCATACATACAATACAATACAATAAAAAACAACAATAAACACATATTAACATCCACCACAGTGAGTCCACCCAACATCTCCTCACTGTGATGGAGGCAAAAGTCTTAGGTCTCCAGTCTCTTCCCTCCTCTTCTCCCTCTGCGCTGAGGCGATACCCCCCGGGCGATGTTACAACTGTCCCGCGGCTCAAACACCGCGGCCCGGGGTGGTCGAAGCTGCCGCCCACCAGTCCTGCTGACGCAGCCGCTGGCCCGCGGCCGAACCCCGGACTCAGGCCACCGCCGCCAGAACACCGTCCCAGCCACCGGAGCACCGTTCCAGCCCCGAGCCGGATCGCCCTCACGTGAGTACCGTTACCGTCTCAGCCTCGCGCCAGGCCGCCCCGACTGGGCGCCGCTCCTCCCTCGGGCTGGGCCGCCCCGACTGGGCGCCGCTCCTCCCTCGGGCTGGGCCACCCCGACTGGGCACCGCTTCTCCCTCGGGCTGGGCCGTCCCAACATGGACACCGCTCCTCCCTCGGGCTAGGAGCGCCGTACCTCCCCGAGCTCGGCCATTCCGACGGGAGCACCGTTCCTTCCTCGGGCCGGCCGTCCTCACGGGAGCGTCACAGCCCCTCACGAAAGCACTGTTCCAGCCCCGAGCCGGGCCGTCCTCACGGGAGCGAGCCCAGTGCGAGTCCTGGCGGGCTCTGCCTCCTGAGCCTCGAGGTCGCCAGCTCCGCCATTAGGCCTCAGCGCAGACAGAGGCAGAGAAGGGGAATACGACAAAAAAGTCGCATTCCCCCGCAGGGAGAGACAGCAAGCCCCGTTTCAACCCCCCCCCCCCCCCCCCCAAAACAGAAACTAAAAACCAAAACTAGACTAACCAAAACGAAAATAAACAACACAAAAAACACAAAACAAACAGGACTGCCGGAGAGCCGCTGCAGCCAGAGCCGCGCCGCCAAGAGGCCAAGTTAGTGGATATATTTTAGACAGAGATAGACAAATTCTTGATTAGAACGGGTGTTAAGGGTTATGGGGGAAGGCAGGAAAATGGGATTAGGAGGTAGAGATCAGGTATTATCTGATGGGTCGAATGGCCTAATTCTACTATTCTTGGTGGGTTAAGTGATCCCTGTAAATTACCCCTGATGTAAATGGGTGGCAGGAGAATAAGAGGAAGTTGACGGCTGTATGGGAGAGAGAGTAGGATCAAGGAAAATAGGTGGAGGAAGGGAATTGATGGGATTGGACTGGGAGCCAGCATATATTTGATGGACTAGTAGATCATCTTGTAAGAAAGTATGAGCCATAGTATAACCGAGAAAATCGGAATATTACAGGAAAGCTGGTGATCTGCAATTCTGGAATTGACTGTTGAATTTTGAGGGCTGTAGTGTGCCAGTCAGTGGAACTTGTATCAGGAGGCCAGAGACAGGGATGGGATGGAGAATGAAAGTGAGAGGTGACTGAATGGAGCTGCTCCATAGTGAAAAGGAGACCGCATTGCGAGCGTCTAATTCAGTACATTAAATTGATGAAGTGGGTAACCAGAAGCTACAAGGTTTCCCTTTAAACCTGTTAATTTTTCTAATGTATTTTTAGAAACTACTGCACAGTATGGATGATGTGCAGGTCTTGGCATCATATTCAGCACAGACATTGTGTGCAGTACTGTTCTATGTTCTCCATGTCTTCAAGCTGCTACATTAGACCTGCAGTTCTTCATTTTCACGAGAAGGTTTGTTGTGTTGGACACAAAACTCTTTAATTTATCTGCCATTCTCTGCCATATAGTCCAGACTATATGTGTATGCAAATTTTCCTGGACCCTCTGTGCCATTTCCAGACTTCCCAATATAATTTCCCCAGCTTCATTCAGTATTTTGATTTGCTCTGTATGCACCTCAGGCTGCTGGATGCCAGCTAGTGAACCAGGGCAGGAAACCACAGGCTTGTCGCCGTCTGCTAGGAAGGAAGTATTTATCTGGTAATGAAGACGTTGATTTTCAGGAGTGGAGCATGTCTGAATTATTTTTTTTTAAATATCGCAAACGGTTTAAGTTATATTTGTTTAGCTTAAGTAGTTGAAGTTTTTATTTTAATTCTGTGATGGCGTTGATTACTTGGAGATTGCCTGCATGGAACACGTGCATGGTACTTTTATATCAAATGGCCATGAGTTTAGTTTATTTAAGAAAGAACTGCAGATGCTGGAACAATTGAAGTTAGACAAAAAATGCTAGAGAAACTCAGCGGGTGAGGCAGCATCTATGGAGAGAAGGAATAGGCAATGTTTCAGGTCGAGACCCTTCTTCAGACTGGGGTCGGGGGGGGGGGGCGGAAAGAGAAAGGAAGTAGGCGGAGACAGTAGGACTTGAGGGAGAACTGGGAAGGGAAGGAGGGAGAAAGCAAGGGCTATCTAAAATTAGAGGTCAACGTTCATAGCGCTGGGGTGTAAACTACCCAAGCAAAATATGAGGTGCTGTTCCTCCAATTTGTGCTGGGCTTCACTCTGGCAATGGAGGAGGCCCAGGACAGAAAGGTCAGATTGGGAATGGGAGGGGGAGTTGAAGTGCTGAACAACCGGGCGTCAAGTTGGTTAACACGGACTGAGCGGAGGTGTTCAGCGAAACGATCTCTGAGCCTGCGCTTGGTCTCTCCGATGCAGAGAAGTTAACACCTAGAACAGCGGATACAGTAGATGACGTTGGAGGAGGTGCAGGTGAACCTCTGCCTTACCTGGAAAGACTGATTGGGTCTTTGGATGGAGCCGAGGGGGAGGTACAGGGACAAGTGTTGCATTTCCTGCGGTTGCGGGGGAAAGTACCAGGGGGGGGGGGGTTGGGTGAGAAGGGCCGAATTGACCAGGGAGTTGCGGAGGGAACGGTCTCTGCAGAAAGCCGAAAGGGAAGGAGATGAGAAGATGTGGCCAGTGGTGGGATCCCGTTGGAGGTGGCGAAAATGTCGGAGGATTATATGCTGTATGCGGCAGCTGATGGGGTGGAAGGTGAGGACAATGGGGACTCTGTCCTTGTTACGAATGGGCGGAGGGGGAGCAAGAACAGAGCAGCGGGATATAGAGGAGACCCTGGTGAGAGCCCCATCTATAATGGAAGAGGGGAACCACGTTCCCTAACGAATGAGGACATCTCCGATGCCCTAGTATGGAACACCTCATCCTGTGCGCAGATGTGGCGGAGACGGAAGAATTAGGAGTAGGGGATAGAGTCCTTACAGGAAGCTGGGTGGGAAGATGTGTAGTCAGGATAGCTCTGGGTAGTATATTGTCACGTGTACTGAGCTACGCTGATAAGTTTGTGTTTTGTAGCATGTTTTCCAGTCAGTGGGAAGACTGTACATGATTACAGTCAAGCCGTCCAGGATAAAGGGAATGACAAGATAAAGTCCAGTAAAGTCCGATTAAAGATACTCCAATGGTCTCCAATGAGGTAGATGGGAGGTCAGGACCGCTCTCTAGTTGCTGATAGGATGGTTCAGTTGCCTGATAACAGCTGCAAGGAAACTGTCTCTGAATCTGGAGGTGTGCGTTTTCAAACTTCTGTCTCCCTTGCCTGATGGGAGAGGGGAGAAGAAGGAATGACCGGGGTGAGTCATAGTCATACAGAATGAAAGCATGCCCTTTGGCCCCACTTGCTCATACCGATCAACATTGTCCATCTACACTAGTCCCACTAGTCTGTTTATAGTGTACTGTGTTTACATATTCTGTTGTGCTGCAGCAAGTAAGAATTTAATTGTTCTATCTGGGACACATGACAATAAAACACTCTTAACTCTTGACCTGGCTGCATTTGGCCCATGACCCTCGAAACTTGTCCTATCCATTCTATCCTCTCTAAATGTTTCTTCAATGTTCCAATAGTACCTGCCTCAACTACATCCGCCGACAGCTTCTCCCATATACCTACACACTTTGTGTGAAAAAGTTAGCCCTCTGGTTCATATTCAATGTTTCCCCCCTCACTTTAATCCTATGTCCTCTGGTTCTTGACTCCCCCACTCTGGGCAAGATACTCTGTGCGTCTACCCAATCTATTCCTCTCATGTTGTACACTGTGAGACTCCTTGATTTTGCTTGTGGCCTTTGCAATGAAGCAGGAAGTGTACATGAAGTCAATGGGAGGTAGGATGGTTTGCACTGGTTTGTGTGATGGTCCGGGCTGTGTTTGCAATTCTCTACAATTTCTTGCAGAATTGGCTGCAGCTGTTCCCAAACCACAATGTAAAGCATGCAGATCAAATGCTTTGAAATCAGAAATATGATCGGCTGATGTAACAATATATATATAGAGAGAGAGATAGAGATTGACAAAAACAGTTCCAAAAGATAAAGGAAATCTGCCACTGCTCACAGAAACAAAAGATGCTGGAGTCATCTCAAAGCTCAGGATAGACACAAGATGCAGGACAGGCTGCATCTCTGGAGAGAAGGAATGGGTGATGTTTCGGGTCGAGACCCTTTTTCAGACTGAGATTCGGGGGTGAGGGAGAGAGATATGGAAGGGTAAGGTGTGAAAACACCGATCAAAGGGGATGAAAATTCAAGGAAATGTAGAATGGTTTATTGTTAACTGAGGGGACGGCGACAACGAGGTGAACAATCAATAATATTTCATCAGGAGGACAGTGGAACTAAACAGAACTAGAATGGGGGAGGGATGGAGCGAGAGGGAAAGCAAAGGTTAAGTTAAATAAATCAATATTCATACCTCTGGGTTGTAATGTGCCCAAGCAAAATATGATGTGTTGTTCGTCCAATTTACACTTGGCCACAGTATGACAGTGGAGGAGACCCAGGACAGAAAGGTCAGGGAAGGTCAGGCCACATCGGGAGCCCTTCTCAGAACTGGCAAAGTGGGTCACAGAGAGAGCAATCCACAGGAACGCTGAAAGGGGAGGGGAGAGGAAGGTGTGTCTGATGTTGTGGGAGCTGCCAGTACTTGTTAAGGTTGATGTGTTCAATGTGGAGGCTGGGGGGTGAAAAGTGGGGACCAAGCAATTGTGTGTGCTCCACCCACGAGGAGAGGGGGAGAAATAGATGGGAAAGCAAAAGGGAAGCTAGGGTTGATGAAGCAGAAAGACACTTCAGAGACACCTCATCTCAGAATAAATGCACCAAGGACTGAGGGTGGGAGAATGGAATCAAGCCGTTGAATGTGTTTCAGGTTTAGATCTTCATCTGGAAACATAGTAAGCATTTTTTCAGGATGCATCATCACAACTCGATTTGGAAACAGCTCCATCCAAGACAGCAAGAAATTGCAGAGAATTGTGGACGCAGCCCAGACCATCACACAAACCAACCTCCCTTCCATTAACTCCATCTACGCTTTATTCTGTCTCGACAAGGTCACCAGCATTATCAAGGACGAGTCTCACCCCAGTCACTCCATCTTCTCCCCTCTCCCATCAGATAAGAGATACAGAAGTGTGATTCAGAGTTTCTTCCCAGCTGTTTCAGGCAATTGAACCATCCGACCAACAAGCAGAGAGCAGTCCTGACATCCCATCTATCTCATTAAAGATCTTTACTCGGACTTTACTGGACTTTACCTTGCACTAAATGTTATTCCCTTTATCATATGTCTGTGCACTGTGGATGACTCAATTATAATCATGTATAGTCTTTCCGCTGACTGGTTAGCACGCAACAAAAAGCTTTTCACTGTACCTTAATGCACGTAACAATAAACTAAACTAACTAACTCAGATCTACTAGCATGGTCATGCTGCTGGGATTCCGAAAAGGCTAGTTTCCTCTGAACCACCATCACATGAATTTCTATGTCCCTGGGACTGTCAGTGATGTCCCTGCCTGACTAATGTTAGGGAGGAGAATAATGATATATGATTCACCCAGAACAGCAAGGAGTTATTTAGAAATTGAGGCACTGTCTTGCCAATTATTTTGTGTTTGCTTTAATTGCCATATAAATAATTTGGTTTATTAAGGCACTGTTGATGATAATTGCTCATGGTCACATCAGGCAAGAGGTACAGAAGTTTGAAAACGCATACTTCCAGATTCAAGAGCAGCAATCTAAATCTTTGTGGAACAAACATCGCCACAAATGTTCATGATTTTTGTTTTTCAGAAGTTTTATGAATGTGAGTATTGCGGGTACTACTTTCAGATAGGCTTTCAAGGTCGGATGTGAAGGATGCAGAGTGATCTGCAGCCTGAGGCATGGAATTGTAATGGCATTCTAGATCCTACTATTAGTCTGACGATGAGTCTTGGACCTAAAACAATTTTTGTTCTCCTATCCTTGGGATGCCTAACCGATTGTGTGTTTCCAGCATTTTCTATTTTTGATTTTAGATTTCCGGCAACAGCTGCTTTATTTGATTTTCTGTCCTGCGTGTAATCTGCTGCACTATTGCTGCTCAAATGTCTGGCCAACATTTTAATGTGTGCAATGAAAGGCTGTTGAATTTTCTAAAGAACCAATGTTGTTTCAACCTGTGGGAGATGCTGTAATTTTGGCAGCAACTTACAAGGTTCTCAATCTCCTTTCTGTACTCCGCCTCATCATTATTCAATATCTGGCCCACTATGGCAGTGTCGTCACTTCTTCAAGAGGAGCCAGTGCTAAGGAATGATTAGCAGCTACCTCTCGCAGGGAAGTCTTCTGTCAGTGGGGTTATTGTTTTCTTGGAGTTGGAGCGTTGCATCTTGGAGAAGTTGCTACGTTTTTTTGCAGTGGATCAAGGCTGGAGTTAATGCCCTTAACAAGAAGAAGCACTTGATGATGGTGAATGTCATGCCGTGAAGTGCTCATTACACACATTGTGCATCTTTTATTTTCAATTGCAAACAAGTATTTTGAGGAAAAAGAGAAATGTTGTTTTTGTGAACCTGTCAAAATAGGATCAATGTAGACAGGGGAATCATTGAGTAGTGTTTTAACCAAACTTGTAGATATCACTTTAGTCACCTAGAGTTATACAGCATGGAAACTGAACTCAGCCCAACTCGTCCATGTCAACCAACTGAGCTAGTCCCATTTGCCTGTATTTGGTCCATATCCCTTGAAACCTTTCCTATCCTTGTATCTCTTATGTAACCCTGTATTTCATTTGTAATGTAGAAATATACATTTTCACGTCAATGTGCCTATTTTAAAATTGTGCGCATTTCTTCATATGTGGTCATGAGTACATGCTACTGTACAGCCTTCATCAGTGGTGGCACTTCAGTCTTGCCTCTTCTACCCTTGACTGTAGATGACTGTAGAGAAGCCCCTGTCTCTAACCACCATTTTCCCAGATTGTTGCCATTGTTAATCAATATTAAGCAATTTACAAAAAACAGTACCTACAACGAATTACAACTGCATGTCTGTTCCAATAATGTTCCATCCTCTCACCCTGCTTCACCGAACAATCAACAAATGCTTTAATTTATTTCTATTGCCCTATATTTGTGATGTAATACAATAGCTTCTATTGCTTTATTATCTTTAGGAGGCAGGATGTTGAAGACTGAAACATATTTTGTTGCGTCTTTTCAGTTGTCTACTCATTTTTGGTACTACCAACGTGTTGCTGAAGTTGTGATTAATGTGGTCAAGCTAGTGATGCCAAAGTTTGCCCAGTTATGTACACTTTCTATAAGTAGTAGACTTAGTCACAATATAAAGAGAAATCTGAATACTAATGGCTTTTTCAAAACCTGTAAACATTTCACCAATGTACCTTATTAAAAGTAAGCCAGGTGATTTCAATTTAGACACAAGGAACTACAGATCATGTTTTATCTAAAAAAAGAATCAATTGCTGGAGTAACTCAGCAGGTCAGGCAGCATCTCTGGGGAACATGGACAGACAATGTTTTGGGTCGGGCGCTTCTTCAGACCAAAGGGTTTTCAGTCTGAAGTATGGTCCCAACTGGAAATTGTGCCTATCCATGTTCTCTTGAGATGCTAAAACAAAAAGGTTGATGAGGGCAGCACCTTGATGTAGTCTATATGGACTTCAGCAAGGCATTTGACAAGGCTTGGCATGGTAGACTGCTCTAGATCGCATGAGATACAGGGAGAGATAGCCAACTGGCTAGAAAATTGGCTTCATGGAAGGAAGGGTGATGGTGAAAGGTTGTTTTTCGGACTGGAGGCCTGTGACTAGTGGTGTGCCACAGGGTGCTCAGCCCATTGCTATTTGTAGTTTACATCAACGATTTGGATGAGAATGTGCAAGGCAGGATTAGTAACAGAGGATGATAGAGTTTCATGAAAGTTAGTACAATATGAGACCTGGGTCTTCAATCTGGAAATCCAGGACATGAGTTGGTTATTGGAGACTGGAAAACGCATGTCAAGGTAAACGCGCATTGGTTAATATCTAAAATAATTAATTCAGAGTTGTAGGTAATATATACTCTTTTTGGATAAACAGAGCACGAGGAAAAGTTGTCCAGCCGTGACTTTCAAAATGTTAATGTATTAGATCAAAGGAAAGGTGAATAATTTTGCAAAAATAGCAGTAAACGTGAGGATCAGACACATTTCAGAACTTAACAGAGGAGCCTCTAGGAATTGATGAAGGGAAATAGAATCTGGAAGGATTAAAAATAGATCATAAAGAACGAGCACAGCAATGCCAACGGGAAAAAAGATTCTTAAAGCGGGTGGGAGCCACAGAGTGGTGTGGGGAGAAGTTAAAGATTTCCACAAGTACACCTCCAGCAGGTCTGCTGCACAGGTTGTGGGGAAGCGGCCAGGGTCTACATCCGGGCCTGGCACTTTCTGTGGGTTGGCTCTCTGGCGAATCAACTTGACGTCTGCAACAGTGGCCGTGGGTTCAGATGCACCAGGGGATGGAGACATTAAATAGACTGGCCCAAGGGGGGGGGGGGGGGAATCAGAGTGCTGGGTGCTTTAGATGGGGGGGGAGGGTTGTTGTGAGTGAGATGTACTGAATTATTACAACAAGTTGATACAGACAGGGTAGAATCAAATGCCTGTTTCTGTGGTGTTATCTTTGTAAAATACAAATCATCAATTTTATGTCTTCTAATTATTTTAATAAATAACTAGATGACCCCTGGATACGTTGGGTCCCCGTTGTGACACCAGTCAAATACACACGGAAGTGTTAGATCAAAATGGCGATCTCATCTTGTATATATAGACAGTGCCCTCCATAATGTTTGGGACAAAGACCCATCATTTATTTATTTGTCTCTATACTCCACAATTTGAGATTAATAGTGAAAAACTCACCATGTGGTTATAGTGCACATTGTCAGATTTTATTAAAGGCCATTTTTATACGTTTTGGTTTCACCATGTAGAAATTACACCAGTGTTTATACATAGTCCCCCAATTTCGGGGCACCACTATGTTTGGGACACAGCAATGTCATGTAAATGAAAGTAGTCGTGTTTAATATTTTGTTGTATATCCTTTGTATGCAATGACTGCTTGAAGTCTGCGATTCATGGACATCACCAGTTGCTGGGTGTCTTCTCTGGTGATGCTCTGCCAGACCTATATTGCAGCCATCTTTAGCTTATGCTTGTTTTGGGGGCTAGTCCCCTTCAGTTTTCTCTTCAGCATATAAAGGGCATGCTCAGTTGGGTTCAGATCGGGTGATTGACTTGGCCACTCAAGAATTTACAATTTCTTAGCTTTGAAAAACTCCTTTGTTGCTTTAGCAGTATGTTTGGGATCATTGTCTTGCTGTAGAATGAACCGCCGGCCAATGAGTTTTGAGGCATTTGTTTGAACTTGAGCAGATAGGATGTGTCTACACTTCTGAATCCATTATGTTAATACCATCAGCAGATGTATCATCAATGAAGATAAGTGAGCCAGTACCTTAAGCAGCTGATCAAATAAAGTCCAGCTAATCACTGCCCCATCAGCTGAAGTAAGATGATATGAAGATTCCACAAGACGGAATTCAAAGACTCCCATCGTACAACAATGAGGGGGTACTCTCACAAAGTTCATTGTGTGGTTGTCAGAGGCAGTAAACGCTAAATTTGGCAGGTCATTAGTGAATGGAACAAATGACAGTTGCACACTTGTACGTCCAGAGATGGCAGATAATATTGCACTCATTGGCTGACTTGTACTGTCAGTGTCAGGTCTGTGTGTCTGCACTGTAGTGTTGGCTCAAAGTGAGGCCACAAGGGTACTGAGAATACCCATCTCATTTCACCTCCTTCAGAGAGAGAGAGACAGAGATTGTCGTTTCACTGTTCCGTACTTATAACTAATGTGCAGTACTTGCATGCTGCAGGTGTAAAACAGAAGCTGTACAAATTTTATATTGAAATGATGACTCCTTGTTTTATTATTGAAGATTACCTCAATCTAATAGTCTAGATTGTTTATATATTAAAGCAGTGAAACCAGCCAGACACCACCGATGTCCAAGCTATCATCTTCAGAGTTGTATCTGCTCCATTGCACCTCACTCCTGGAATGCCATAGGTGCTTTTAGTTTTAGAGATATAGCGTGGAAACAGGCCTTTTGGCCTACCGGGTCTGTGCCAACAAACACTTGGGCCGCACGGTGGCAAAGTGGCAGAGTTTCTGCCTTGCTGCGCTTGCAGCACCAGAGACCCGGGTTCGATCCCGACTACGGGTGCTACCAGGACAGAGTTTGTATCTTTTCCCCATTACCGTGTAGGTTTTGTCAGAGATCTTCAGTTTTCTCCCACACTCAGGTTTGTAGGTTAATTGGCTACTTGATATATGAAAATTGTCCCTGGTGTGCATGGATAGTGTTAATGTGCGGGGATCGCTGTTCGGTGTGGACTCAGTGGGCCGAAGGACCTGTTTCCACGCTGTGTCTCTAGTTTAAATTAAACTAAAAAACATCACCCATATATTACTTCTATCCTACATGCTGGGGACAACTTTACAGAAGCCAATTAACCTGCAAAACTGCACATTTTTGGTTTGTAGGAGGAAACTGGAGCACCCAGAGAAAACCCACACGGTCACAGGGAGAACGTACAAACTCCGTACAGACAGCGCCTGTAGTCAGGATCGAATCTCTGTCTCTGTTGCTGTAAGGCACCACGGTGTCGCCCTTTTCTTCCTTATGTACTATTCTTGCTTTTTCATAGTACTGCATTATAAAGAAACTTCAAATAAATAAATTCTACCTAAGAAACTTTCTGTAGAGAAAGCATTGTGCTATTTGAGAGCTTCTCACTGCTTTGCTTGATTTATCCAAGTGGAGAGCTTAGTTCCCACTTCTGAAGTTACTTCGCTCACCGTGTGAAGTGCTGCTTGCCCTTCAGTCACATGTTCTACAGTATGGAAAGAGCACATTAAATTTTCTTGACTTACTTGCCAGTGGCGAAGATCAATCAAAGATTTGCTAAAGAGTCAATATTTAACTGACTGTTGCAGTGCAGGAAAACAGTGAGTGCACAGTTCAAGGAAATAAAATTAAAAAATGGTTTAGTTTTGTTTAGAGATGCAGCCTGAAAGCAGACCCTTTAGCCCATCGAGCCTGCGCCGACTAGTGATCTCAATTCACTAACACCATCCTACACACACTTGGAACAATTTATAATTTTACCAGGCCAATCAACCTACAAACCTGTATGTCTTTGTAGTGTGGGAGGAAACCGGAGCACCCAGAGAAAACCCACGCAGGTCACGGGGAGAAAGTACACATTCCGTCGAGACTGCACCTGTAGTCTGGATCGAACCTGTGTCTCTGGCGCTGTGAGGCAGCAACTCTACCGCTGCGCCACTGTGCTGCCCCGAATATATGAAAGAAAAGATAAATGCAGCAGGCAAAATCTGTTCTTAAAACACTAATTGTCATTGTGTGGAAGCATTGAAAGATTACAAACACCTGTTCCCGTCAGTGAGTTGTAAGTGAATGTCTGCTGACTATAATGATCTCAGCATTAAATGGCATTTTGCATGTTTCCAGGCAACATCACTACACGGATCAGAACTCCTGAGACAGGCTCTGATGAGGCCATCAAATCGATTCTAGAACAAGCCAAGAGAGAACTACAGGTGCAAAAAAACGGTGAGTGCAGCCTGCAAGCAAAGGTGTGAAGGTGCAGCTACACAACTCCCTTCAGATGTCTTGTATGTTGAAGCTTTGTTTTAGTTTATAGACAACAGGTGCAGGAGTAGGCCATTTGGCCCTTCGAGCCAGCACCGGCATTCAATGTGATCATGGCTGATCATCCACAATCAGTACCCCGTTTCTGCCTTCTCCCCATATCCCCTGACTTCGCTATTTTTAAGAGCCCTATCTAGCTCTCTCTTGAAAGCATCCTGAGAACATGAGGCAGAGAATTCCACAGACTCACCACTCTCTGTGAGAAAAAGTGTTTCCTCGTCTCCGTTCCAAATGGCTCACCCCTTATTCTTAAACTGTGGCCCCTGGTTCTGGACTCCCCCAACATCGGGAACATGTTTCCTGCCTCTAGCGTGTCCAAGCCCTTAATAATCATATATGTTTCAATGAGATACCCTCTCATCCTTCTAATCTCCAGTGTACAAGCCCAGCTGCTCCATTCTCCCAGCATATGACAGTCCCGCCATCCCAGGAATTAACCTTGTAAACCTACGCTGCACTCCCTCAATAGCAAGAATGTCCTTCCTCAAATTAGGGGACCAAAACTGCACACAATACTCCAGGTGTGGTCTCACTCGGGCTCTGTACAACTGCAGAAGGACCTCTTTGCTCCTATATTTGATTCCTCTTGTTATAAAAGACAACATGCCATTCGCTTTCTTCACTGCCTGCTGTACCTGCATGCTTACTTTCATAGGTACACAAAATTGCTGGAGAAACTCAGCGGGTGCAGCAGCATCTATGGAGCGAAGGAAATAGGCGACGTTTCGGGCCGAAACCCTTCTTCAGACGCCAATTAGAGTCTGAAGAAGGGTTTCGGCCCGAAACGTCGCCTATTTCCTTCGCTCCATAGATGCTGCTGCACCCGCTGAGTTTCTCCAGCAATTTTGTGTACCTTCGATATTCCAGCATCTGCAGTTCCCTTTTGAACACTGCTTACTTTCATAGACTGATGTACAAGGATCCCCAGATCCCGTTGTACTTCCCCTTTTCCCAACTTGACCCCATTTAAATAGTAATCTGCCTTCCTGTTTTTGCTACCAAAGTGGATAACCTCACATTTATCCGCATTAAACTTCATCTGCCATGCATCTGCCCACTCCCCCAAACTGTCCAAGTCACCCTGCATTCTCATAGCATCCTCCTCACAGTTCACACTGCCACCCAGCTTTGTGTCATCTGCAAATTTGCTAATGTTTAGTTTTAGTTTTAGAGCTACACTGTGGAAACAGGCCCTTCAGCCCACCAGGTCCACGTCAACGGGCGATCACTAGTTCTAACCTACACTGTAGGGACAATTTACAGACGCCAATTAACCTACAAACCTGCACGTCTTTGGAGTGTGGGAGGAAACTACAGCACTTAGAAGAAACCCACGGGGTCACAGTGAGAACATTCAAACCCTGTGCAGACATCAGCCGTAGTCAGAATCAAACCCTGGTCTGTGGCACTGCAAGGCAGCAGCTTTACCGCTGCGTAACCGTGCCGACCTACTTTGTACTTTGTACTTAATGCAGAACATAAAACACATGATCCTGAAGCAGGATATAATGTTGAGCAACTTCCAAACTAACATCAACCTACGGACATCAAGGTACCAGCATCTTGCACAACATATACCTACGAGTAATATTTTTTACTCTGAATGGAAAATAAATGTTGAAAATAAGAACAGGAGTAGACTATTTGACCTTGGATGACTTCTCAGAGAACAGTACAGCACAGGAAAAGGCCCTTCGGTCTACGATTTTCGTGCCAAACATAATGCCAAGTTAAACTGATCTCATCTGTCATATCCCTCTATTCCCTGCACTTCCATGTGCCTATCGAAAAGCCTCTTAAACACCACTATCGTAACTCCCTCCACCATAACCCCTGGCAGTGCGTTCCAGGCTCCCACCACTCTCTGTGTAAAAAAACTTGCCCTGCACATCTCCATTAAACTTTCCTCTAAACTTTAGATAGGCCACCAGCATAATCACGGACCAGTCTCACCCTGGACACGCTCTCTTCTCCACTCTATCATCAGGCAAGAGGTAAAGAATTGTGAAAACGCACACCTCCAAATTCACGATGGTTTCTTCCCAGCTGTTATCAGGCAACTTTCATCAGATAGAGAGTAGTCCTGACCTCCCATCCACTTATTTGGAGAGCTATCTTTAAAGTATCTTTAATTGGTGTTTTTCAGACTTTATCTTGCACTAATGTTGCACCCTTTATTCGTTATCTGTGCACTGTGAACTCTTTGATTGTAATCATGTAAAGTCTTTTTTTGACTGGTTAGCATGCAAACAAAAGCTTTTCACTGTACCTCGCTCGGTACACGTAACAATAATGAGCTAAACTAAAAACTCAGTAGCACCCTGTCCAGAACCTCACCTTGCAGAGTGCTTGAACATCTGCAGCCCTCCATGCAAAAGGAGCCCTAAAATTCATAATTGTTTTAGTGAATAAATCTCTTCATTCTCAGCCCCGTAACTCAAATTTTGTAAAAAAGATTCTCCCTGTTTTAAAACAAAATACTACTATGAATTTATGATGTAGAAATCTATCATTACTTACTTCATTACTTGATACTAATGATATGAGTGATGCTGCTTTCACACATTGTGCCTTCTTAATCTTTACCATCATGCTTTTTAGTCATTAGAAATTATGGAGATATTCATAGAGAACATAGTACAGTATAGCACAGGAACAGGTCCTTCAGCCGCCAATGTCTGTACCGAACAAGATGCCAGGTTAAACGTATCTCCTCTGGCTGCACATAATCCATATTCCTCCGTTCCCTGCATATACACGTGCCAGTCCAAAAGCTTCTTAAATGCAACTTTCTTTTTAAAAAAACGTGCCCGACATATCTCCTTTAAACTTTGCCCCTCTCACCTTAGTCTCTCTAGTCTTTAATATCATAGCTACCTAGTCATACAGCGTAGAAACAGGCCCTTCAGCCCAACTTGCCCACACCGACCAACATGCCCCATCTACACTGGTTCCACATGCTCGCGTTAGGCCAGATCCCTCAAAACCTGTCTTATCCATGTACCTATCTAAATGCTTCTTAAACATTATGATAGCACCTGTCCCCTCTGGCAGCTCATTCCATACACTCACCGCCCATTGTGTAAAAAAGTTACCACTCTGGTGCCTATTAAATCTTTCCCTCCTAATCTTAAATTTATGTCCCCGGTTCTCAATCCCCCTACTCTGGGCAAAAGACTCTTTGCATTTACCGATCTATTCCTCTCATGATTTAGTACACCTCTATAAGATCACCCCTCATCCTCCTGCGCTCCAAGGAATAAAGTCCCAGCCTGCTCATCCTTTCCCTACAAGGCCCTCGAGTCTGGCAACATCCTCGTAAATCTTCTTTGTACCCCTTCCAGCTTGACTACATCTTTCCTATAACATATTGCAGGCAGGTGGGACTAGGGGGGAAAAAAAAAAAAAGAAAAAAAAAAAAAAAAAAAAAAAAAAAAAAATTTGTTCGGCGCGGACTTGTAGGGCCGAGATGGCCTGTTTCCGTGCTGTAATTGTTATATGGTTATATGGTTATGGTGCTCAGAACTTGGGCACCATGTTATAGATGGTGACCAGAACTATAATCTTGGACATAATGGCAAAGGTCTGAGGGCAGATTCACGGGATGCGTACAGTACTGACAGGAGTTTGTGAATGCTATGCCCACTGGTGTCCATTTTGTATGCTACAGTTGATTCAACTCAGCCACCTTGTACGTCGAGCAGTGGTGGCTCAGATGAAGCAATCTGGTCAATACTGGAACAGGCCAGGCGTGAGATGGAAGCTCAGAAGGCAGGCCTTGAGCCAACACCAAAGCCAGCGCCTGTTGCTCATACTGACGTGACCCTCCATTCATCCAAAGTCGCATCTTCATCGTCAATCTTTTCCTCACTAACAGTCATGAAAAAGCCTTCCATCATGGATTCCAGTACCATCGCAACACAGACTTCCCATGGGTTAAAAAAGGAAACAGTACATGACTCATGCGCCTCAGAACACCATGGAATCGCAGAGACACCACACAATATGCTTAAGCAAGTTAAAAATGAACTGGGTCGAGGTAGTACATGGAGGGACCAGTGGTGGAACACCGTCTGCCCAGACAGAAGAAACTCAACCTTTGCAGAAGATGGAAGAGCAGAGGAAAATAGCAGCGGCAGAGAAAGGTTTAATAATCCGGGCAGACATGTTGATGGGAATCCATTGCAAGGGGCAACTTCCTCTGACCTTTGGAAAGATTGGCAAAACGCAGAATCTCCGTATTCCCAAGCATCTGATTTGGGCACAGTGGTCGCCAGCAGCAGTGTGACCCCACAGAGCAGTCCGCTGCCCTCGTCACCTCTTATTCCCATTTCAAAACCACACAAGCCTTCTGTGCCACCATTAACACCGGAGCAGTATGAGATCTACATGTACCAGGAGGTGGACACCGCTGAGTTGACACGGCAGGTGAAGGAGAAGTTGGCCAAGAATGGGATTTGCCAGAGAATCTTCGGAGAAAAGGTAAACTATTTTTTAAAAGAGTCTTGTTTTTAAAATTGTCATTCACCTACACTAACTTCCATAAACTGTCTCTAACATTATAATACCCAAGATACATTACAATATTGAACACCGTCATAGAGAGGGATCTCAGGAGAGACAACCAAAGATCGGCCTCATTTTATGGGACATGATTAATGAAAAGAGAGAGGTGGAGAGAATAAGGGTTGAATTGCAGATCTATGGGCGAGTGTAGATGAAGATATTGCACCAAGCTGACCCAGGAATGTGTGGCAACTGCAGGAGCACTGAGTGTTGGGCTGATGGAGGCTGTGGATGGGACAAGACCTGGAGACTTGAATACACCAGTAAACACGGCAAATCTATCAGACCGAGCACCAATCTGCGTTGGCAAGCAGGAGTATGATAGGTATAGGGCATTGCTCTAGACCATTCGGCCCACCACTTCCACACTGAGCAGTGGGCACTCATTCATATTAACTTGCCCCGTAGCCTTCTGTGCCTGGGTGATACAGGTGCTCATCCAAACACTTCCTCAACCCTGTCAGTGACTCTGCTTCCACTACTATCGGCCTGAGCTATAGAGAGGTTGAGCAGGCTAGGACTACTTTATTTCTTGAAGCGCAGGAAGATGAAGGCTAATCTTCTCGGGTGTATGTGATCGTGAGAAGATTAGATAGGGTAAATTCATAGGCTTTTATCCAGAGTAGGGGAATCAAGAACCAGAGGACATAGGTTTAAGGTGAGGGATGAAAGATTTAATAGGAGCCTGAGGGGCAACTGTTTTACACAAAAGGCGGCAGGTGTCTGGAACGGGCTGCCATAGAAGGTTGTTGAGACAAGTTTTATCACAATTTTTAAGTTTGGACAGATACATGGATAGCTAGGTTGAGAAGGATATGGATAAAACGTAGGCAGATGGGACTAGTGTACATGGGGCATGTTGGTCGGCATAGGCAGGTTGGGTCACAGGGCCTCTTTTCACGCTGTATGACTCTCTCGCTCCAGCAGTATGTTCCAGGTCCTCACCACTCTCTGGGTGAAAAAGGTCCCCCTCAGAACTGAAACACCCAGGCAACATCCTGGTTAATCTCCTCTGGACCCTCTCCAGTGCTGTAACATTGTTCCTATAGTGTGGTGACCAGAACTGCATGCAGGACTCCAGCTGAGTCTGACCAATGTTTTATAAAGTGTGTAGAAAGGAACTGGAAGTGCTGGTTTAAACCTAAGATAGACGCAAAGTGCTGAATTAACTCATTGGGTCAGGCAGCATCTCTGAAGAAAAAGGATGGGTTGGAGCCCTTCTTCAGAGTCTGAAGAAGGGTTTGGACCCAAAACGTCACCCAGTGTTTTATAACGTTGGAACATAACCTCCCTGCCTGTGAATGTCTTGACAAGAGAAGGCCGGTATTCTATATGCCTTCTTAACCACATTATCTACCTATGCTCCCACCTTAAAGGATCTTTGGACTTGCGCACTGAGTTCTTCCTTAGTCCCTAGGACCCTACCATTCATGGTGTGTGCCGAACCTCCTCAGTACACCCAGAATGCAACACCTTACATTTGTCTCAATTAAGCTTATTTGTCACACACATTTATATCATTCTGCAGTCTAAGACGACCTTCCATACATCAAGAATTCCCCCATGGTAGGCTGACCCAGAAGATTCAAATGCACAGGATTGACGGTGACTTGGTCGTATGGATTTAGAACTGGCTCGCTCATAGAGGGTTGTGGTGGAAGGGCGGTATTCTGGCTGGTGGTCTGTGACCAGTGGAGTTCCACAGGGATTTGTACTGGGACCACTGTTGCAAATGGCATGAGATGGCTGGAGTTGAGGAAGGAAGGCTGTCAGAAGATACAGCGGGATATAGATATGATGTTTCCACTTGTGGGTGAGTCTACGACTAGAGGTCATAACCTCAGAATCAAAGGACGTTCTTTTAGGAAGATGAGGAGGAATTTCTTTAGTCCGAGGGTGGAATTCTGTGCTGTGGAGGCAAAGTCAGTTGATATATTTAAGGCAGAGATAGATTCTTGATTAGTACGGGTGTCAGAGAGTCATAGATTAATACTGTGTGGAAACAGGCCCTTCGGCCCAACTTGCCCACACCGGCCAACAATATCCCAGCTACCCTACTCCCACTTGCCTGCGCTTGGTCCATAACCCTCCAAACTTATCCTATCCATGTACCTGTTCAACTGTTTCTTAAACGATGGGATAGTCTAGCCTCAACTACCTCCTCTAGCAGCTTGTTCCATACACCCACTACCCTCTGTGTGAAAAAGTTACCTGTCAAGAGTCAAGAGAGTTATATTGTCATGTGTCCCAGATAGGACAATGGAATTCTTGCTTGCTGCAGCACAACACATTATGTAACATATAAAAGCTACACTGCAGTTCGCTTTCCTATTAAATCTTTTCCCCTTCACCTTGAACCTATGTCCTCTGGTCCTCGATTCCCCAACTCTGGGTAAAAGACTCTGTGCATCTACCCGATCTATTCCTCTCATGATTTTGTACACCTCTATCAGAATCAGAATCAGAATAGTACTTTATTTGCCAAGTATGTTTTGCAACGAAGAATTTCATTTGCCAAGTCAGTCATACAAATAAAAAGCAACAGATCACCCAAAACACATTTGAACATGAACATCCACCACAGTGACTACTCCACATTCCTCACTGTGATGGAAGGCGAAATAAAGTTATCTTCCCTGTGCTATAAGATCTCCCCTCATCCTCCTACGTTCCATGGGATAGAGACCCAGCCTACAGAAGGCAGGAGAATGGGGTTAGGAGGGAGAGATAGATCAGCCATGATTGAATGGCGGAGTAGACGATGCCTAATTCTACTCCTATCTCTTATGATCTTATGAGCGACAGAAATGGGCAGGAAATTGCAGTTGGAGTTTAATCCAAGCAACTGTGAGGGATTGACTTATGGAAGTTGGATGTAAGGAGGAAGGTATATGGTACATTTGATGCAAGACACATATTAACAGCTTTAAGATGCAGAGGGATCTGGTGGTCCAGGTCCAGAGTTCCCTGAAAGTGGCAAGAAGAGGTTTACCGGGATGCTCCGTGAAGAAGGTGTTTGGCTGCAAGGGGACATTGGGCAAACTTGAGTTGTTGGCTTGGAATGCCGGTGGTTGAGGGGAGACTTGATAGAAGTATATACAATGATGAGAGGCATAGATAGGTTAGACATTCAGAACTTTTTTCCCAGGGTAGAAATGTCAAAGACCATAGGGCATAGTTTTATGGTGAGAGATGCACAGTATAAAGGAGATGTGTGGGCAGGTTTTTCACACAGTGGTGCATGGAACGTGTGGTGATGGAGGCAGATACGATAGTGATGTTTCAATGAATTTATACAGACATCAGACGAGATAGAGAGCGGGGTAAAAGAGGTGGAGGATTTGCTTTACTAACGAGGGAGAATGTCACGGCGGTACTCAGAGCCTACGTACTGGAGGGCACGTCTACCGAGGTGTAATGGGTTGAGCTCAAAATAAGAAAGGAGCAATTACTCTAATGGGATTATATTATAGGCCACCTAATAGCCAGTGGGAGA